>NW_022589704.1:41586384-41707793 GCF_004348235.1 Phoca vitulina
AAAGAAAGAAAGAAAGAAAGAAAGAAAGAAAGAAAGAAAGAAAGAAAAAGACAAAGCAGATAAACCACCTCTGTTCAGTAACTAATGCTTTAATGATCTATCTTACTTGGAAAAGACTTAGATATCTCATGAATTCAACCAAATTTATCATTTAACTTAGCACAATTTTAAAATTTCAGTTTACCGAAGATTTTGAAAGTGATAAACCCTTTTATTTATTTAACCTACTTGTTTTTATCAATTACCCATGAAAATGTTATGAGACAGAAACAATCATTATTTTAAGTCACGTTTTTGCTGACACATTGCAACAGAATTAATGCAATCTCATTTGACCTTTACTAAACTTTGGTAGAATAAAAGATTTATTTTAATGCTGAAAAAAAATACAAAAGGAATAAAAAAAGAAAAAAAGACAAACCCTTAAATACAGAAACAAACAGGTGCTTTGCAGAGGGAAGTGTGTATGGTGACGAGTGAAATAGATGAAGGGGATTAAGAGGTACAAACTTCCAGTTACAAAATAAATAAGTCATGGCAATGAAAAATACAATATAAAGAATGTAGTCGATAAGGCTCTAAAATGTCATTTGTTGATAAATGATCATTACACTCATCAAAGTGAGCATTGAGTAATGTATAGGATTGTTGATTCAATGTGTTGTGGACCTGAAACTAATGTAACACTGTATGTTAATTATACTTCAATAAAAATCACAATGAACTGATAAAAAACAAAAAGTAAAACAAAAAGGATAAGGTTTTATATCAAAACCTATGCTATAGTTATGGATTAGAATTATGATTTGATATACCTTGTTTTATATTTCTTTATCAATGTGTCCTAACATGATATCAGAAAAGAAGGCAACATTTACAGAATGGCTTTTTTTTGTGTGTAGTTTATAATAGTAAAAACATGTAAAAAATCTAGAAATCCAACAGTTGGAGACTTTTTGAATGGATCACTTATATATAAACAAAAAAAACCCCTCTATCAACCAAAACCCTCTATCTGGCAAACTGCCCTTCAAATATTAGGGAGAAATTAAGACATTCTCAGATAAACAAGTGCTAAGGGAGTTTATTACCACTAGATCTGTCATGTAAGAAAAGCTGAAGGGAGTCTTTCAAGTTGAAATGAAAGGATAACAAAGAGTAACTTAAAACTGGGAGAATATATAAAGATTTGTGATAAAAGTAACTGGACAATTAAAAAAACTAGTATTTTAATTTTGGTTTACAACTCCATTTTTTTTCATCTTTGCTTTTAGGAAATAATACATAAAAATAGATATTACTCTGGGGCGCCTGGGTGGCTCAGTCTGTTAAGCGTCTGCCTTCGGCTCAGGTCATGATCCCAGGGTCCTGGGATCGAGCCCCGCATCGGGCTCCCTGCTCCGCGGGAAGCCTGCTTCTCTCTCTCCCACTCCCCCTGCTTGTGTTCCCTCTCTCGTTGTCCCTCTCTCGCTGTCTCTCTGTCTCTCTCTCTGTGTCAAATAAATAAAAATAAAAAGATTTAAAAAAAAATAGATATTACTCTGTTTTTGGACATAAAATATATAAAGATGAAATTTTGTGATGTCAATAAGTAAATGGAGGTGAGGATGGAGCTCTATAGAAGCAGAATGTTTATGTTGTTGAAACTGAGTTGTAATAAATTAAAATTAGTGTGTTTTAACTTTAGGATGTTAACTGTAATTCCTAGGTAACCACAAGGAAAATAACTATAGAATGTACATGAAAAGAAATGAGAAGAAAATGAAATTCTGCTAGAAAAACTCAATTGAACCAAAGGAAGACAGTAATGCAGGAAGTAAGACCAAAAAATCTATAAAGCATATATAAAACAAGTAGCAAATTGAACATAGTCCCTCCTTATCAGTAATTGCTATAAATATAAATGGTTTAAACTCTCTAACCAAAAGGTAGAGATTGGAAGAATGGATTTTAAAAAGTAACCCAACTGTCTTCTGTCTACAACATACTCACTTCAGATCCAAAGATACAAATAGGTTAAAAATAAAAGGGAGTAAAAAGATATTCAGTGCAAATAGCAACCAAAAGAGAGCAGGAAAAGTTATACCAATGTCAGGAAAAATAGACTTTAAATAAAAAAAATTACAAGAGACAAGGAAGTAGATTATATATTAGTAAAAGTTTCAATACAGAGAGAAGATATAAGAATTATAAAAATTTATGTATTTCATAATAGACCTTCAAAATATATGAAGCAAAAATGGACAGGATTGAAGGGAGAAGCAGACAGTTCAACAATAATAATAGCAGACTTCAATACACCACTCTCAATAATAGACAGAAAACCAGATGTAAGAAATAGAGGACTTGGAATATACAATAAACCAACTAGATCTAATAGATATATACAGAACACTGCCCAACAACAGAATACACAGTCTTCTCAAGTGTACATAGGTCATTCTCCAGGATAGATGTAAAGAAACTGGAACACTTGTGTACTGCTGATGGGAATCCAAATAGTATAGCCACTGTGAAAAATAGCATTGCAGTTACTTGAAAAATTAAAAATAAAATTACTGTATTATCCAGCAATTCCACTTCTGACTATATACCCAAGAAATCAAAGTGGGTAAAACTACCTAAATGAAAGCAGTGTCACACTTTGTACTTGTAGGCATTATAATTTTTTTAACCTCTATGCACTCACAGGAAACAAAAAGCCATTTTCACATAAGAATGTCCTTGTTAAAGCAATAAAAATATTAATTTTATTGAGTATTGACTAGTGAGTACACATCTTTATAGTATTTTGTGTGACAAAATGAGATGTATACATAAAACACTCCTATTGAATGCTGAAGTGCAATTATTTGAATTGTGTGGTGAACTATCAGCTGTTTAACTTTGGGATATATATTTAAGTTTACTATACTGTTTCCTTGTCAGTAAGTGGAGATAAATTAATATCTTGTTAATAAAAGTTTTTATGAGAATTAGGATGAAGGAATGTATATAAACAAGAAGGCAGAAAATAACATATCTGCTAAACCAGGGTAAAAAGCAATAATGGCTTATGTGTTGAGTGTTAATAAATGTCTGATAGCATTCTAAATGCTTTACACCTCATTTTGTAATTGTAAAAATTCCTATAAATATAGATACTGTCATCAGTCCTATTTTAAAGAGTATGATGCTACACCCAGAACAGCTTGTGCTCCAGGCATTCTTAATTCCCAACCTCATTCATGGAAACTCCAAGTTATACTATTTCTCAGTATTATTATTCAAAACCTTTTTTGTTGTTGTTTATGTTTTGAATTCTGTGTCATTCTAGGTGAGTATCAGCACTTTGTCAATTAAGTCTACAATTTGACTCATTTTCAGTGTTTTTAAATTTTTCAAGTAGGTTGATTCTGCTGAAGTAAGATTTTTCACAGTTTAGCTTCATTCGCCCCAAAGTTAGTAATACTGGTATTCAGGTTCAATGCATGAAATAATATCCTATATTTTCAGGTGCTTTCACCAGTTCATCTATCACTCTATAGCAAACCATCCTTCAAAATGAGTGGTACAAAGGAAAACTATTTTATTATGCCATGAAGATTCTGAGTCAGAAATTTGAACAGAACATAGCAGGGGTGACTGATTTCTGCTTTATAATATCTGGGGCCTCAACTAAGAAGATCTGAGCATCTTGGTGATGCTTGAGGAGTTGGAGAATGGAATCTTCATTCACATCTGACACATGAGCTAGGATGACTAAAAAGCAAGACTCAGCAAAGACTATCTACTAGAGCACTGATATATAACCTCTCTGTATGTCTGTGGCATCTTAATGGTTGGGTAGTAGGTTGCAAGAGGGAAATCCCAAAGGAATTGTCCAAAGAGCAAACACGTCAAGGCAATCAGCTAGAAAATATAAGGATTTATATGAGCTGAACTTAGAAGCCTCATGATAGCCCCTCACCCTACACTATCAACATTAATCTATCATGGTGGTGTTTCTCAAGCAACCAATTAAAAAGCCTGTTAATATACAGATCGCTGGGCCCCACCTCTGCTCTACCAAGCCTGCTCAGATTCAAGGGGAGGTACATAGACTTCAACTCTTGATGGAAGGAGAGTCAAGGAATTTGAGAACGTGTTTGAAATTTGCCTCAAATAACTGTTTAATAATTATAATCATAATTAAATATTAACAATAACATCTAACATTTCACATTGGATTCCAGTAAAAAACTTGGAGTCATTTAATTTCATTTTTTCTATGCAGTGAAATAACTGGGAATAGGTGGTCTAATATATCCAAACCCTTCAATCTCTAAAATATAACTTTTTGATTTAAAAGAAAAATTTTATTCAAACATAGTTATCAAAAATTCCAAATGCTATACATGCAATATGCTTTCTTTTTTTTTTTTTTTTTAATTTTATTATGTTATGTTAGTCACCATACAATACATCATTGGTTTTTGATGTGGTGATCCACGATCCATTGTTTTCGTGTAACACCCAGTGCTCCATGCAGTACGTGCCCTCCTTAATACCCATCACCGGGCTAACCAATCCCCCCTCCCCCCTCCCCTCTAAAACCCTGTTTGTTTCTCAGAGTCCATAGTCTCTCATAGTTCATCTCTCCCTCCAATGCTTTCTAAAAACTCAAGTCACAATTGGATTCATAATCTGCCTAACAAATATATACATATTTACATTGATATACACACAGACATATACCCCCTTGCTTCTTTTTCTATTACATTAGGGAAGCTATTAGTATCCCTATGCTCTTCTAAAAAGTGGAATATTAAGCATATCTGAGAATCAGTCTTTTTCACTTTTCTGTTTTACTTTAGCTTTTTCACAACTATGCCCCCCCACACACACACACATGAATGGGTATACAAGCAAACACTATGTTAAAGATTTAATAACTTTCAAAATGTTTCTTAGAACAAAATATTCTATTTTTTTAAAGGACAACACTATTGAATTTAGGTAAATTAAATGTCACCAAAATCAATTTTCTTTTGATGGTCAGCTCTTAACCACAGCTTGAAATACCTGAAATTAGTAGAAGGTAAATTTCCCTTAATTCTTCATGTGAAGGTCAGATTAAAGCAAAACACAGCCAGCTTTCTTTCCCATTCACAACAAAAGCAATAGGTAATCACAATTAATGTTGACAATTCAAATACTGCTTGAGATGGTTCAAATTCCCACTTACAAATACATAATTTGTGTCAAATAAGAGAATTATTTTTGCCTAAGAAGTTTACCCTAAAAGTGAGATTTCAATGCCTAATTTGGATTGATTTTTATCTTAATGCCATATTGGAAAAAAAGGTTTTAGCCTAAGCAATATTTTTGCTACTTGTAAATGATAAAATAGAAATTTCAATAATATATATTCATATCATCATGAAATAATGAAAATACTTGCTTAGGTTTTAAGTTAATCCCCGATGATTTATCCCTGATAATTTATGTACAAACTCAGTTAAGTTTTCCATGCATATAAAAGCTGAAATTCAAAAGTGCAACATCCAGTGGTTCAGGCTTTATGAAAATTAGGACCAATGCCCATACAAATATTTTCAAAGAGATAAACTGCCCATTTAAAAATTTAAAGAAAAAAAATTTTAAGTGGCATTCTCACCTCAGAGGTACTCCCAATTTTTTTAATCAAAAAGTCTTACCAGAATGTTTAAAAAAGGGCTATACATAAAAGTCAAAACATTATTCTCTAAAGTAAAAAAGAGTCCCATACAATTAAAGCTAACATTAATCGTATATGTAATATTAAATCTGCATGGACTGTTTCTACAACATTGACGCATTTGTTAGATATGTAGTCATCTGCCCTATCACTTGCATATTTAGCAATTAGAAAATGCAATACATATTAAAATTGCTATTGTTTGGGGAAATATTTGTCTATTTTAACTTACTTTATATTTGTATTATTTTCCTCTGCTGTTGTTCAAATTTGTTTTTTCTGTTTTAATTTTCATTAGATTTAATATGGCAGTAGCTCTGGAACATTCACATGGAAGGTCTGTTTATACATTGATTGTACGCCCCACCTCTAGAGTTTCTGATTCAGTATGACTGAGGCAGGGCCCAAGAATTTGTATTTCTAACAAATTTGTTGACAATGCTGCTGATGAAGGTCCTGGGATTAAACACTGAGAAGAGTTGTACTATGGTATGCTTTTTATTGATTGATTTGGTATTCCCAGATGTTCTTGATTCTTTGAGTTGATATATTTCAGCAGTTTTGGCAAATTCTTTGGCAAATTATATTATCAAATATTTCTTCTACTGCACCATTCTCTTACCTCTACTTCTGGGACTCTAATTACATGTGTGGAAAAAATTTCCCCTGTGTTCTGTCTTTTCTGCTCTTTTTTTCTTTTTTTTTTCATATTTTTTATTCATACATTTTAGTTTGCGTATTTTCTATTGATCTGTCTTCCATTTAATCATCTTGTGATCTGATAGGTCAGATCTTTTCTTTAGCTTATCTTCTGAGTTCATAATTTCCAATGTTATTATTTTCCTAGTTAAAAAATTCACTTAATTTTTAAAATTCTAATTATGTGTTAAAATTTTCCATCTCTTCAATTTGGTCCTTACCTTTTCTAAGTTGGAACATATTTATCATAGTTATTTCTTGTCATCTTTATTTAACTTCAGTACTGTTATCACACTGGGTCTGTGGCTATTGTACATGTTTGTATATATGTTTTCCTTTTTGTCTTCAGTCATATTTTTTTGATGTGCTTCCACCAAAACACAGAGTAGGACAGAGCATCACTTCTGTGGCAATCCTGCCAAATATGCACAATCTGAATAGAATTATGAGAAAACTTTAGACTAAAAGATATTGTGGGCAATCTACAAATTAAATGGCTTCTACCCTTCATACTGAGGTAACTAAACTGTTTCAGATAAATGAGATAAAGAAACACAAAAATGAGAAGCAGTGCATTACTTATGTAAATTTCAGTATAACACTTGTTGGGTTTTGATTGTGATTTCATTTAATCTACAAATACATCTTAAAAAATTTTTGACATTCAGCATATTGAGTTACTTGATTAGAACATATAAGATACATATCTAGACATACAGTTTTATGCTTGTTCTCTGTTTTTTTTTAATTCTTTTCTTCATATATTTCCCTTATATCATTTTTATTTCAAAGTATTTTATAGTTTTTGTTGTTTTTATGAATAGAATTCCATTTCCATTATAATTTCTAATTAAATATTACTATGTATATATAAAAGTTACTGATTTACCTTTTTTAACTTCAAAATGGTCATACTTTTCCCTTTTTTTAATAAAACCAAGTTCACAGGGAAATAAGTAAAATTTTTAATCATTTTTTATCTCAATCTTTAAACTCAAATAAGTAATTACTGTCATACATTTTACAGTGTAACACTTTAGAAACACTGCAATATGTCTAAATTCATAAATATCACAAAATATGAATGGAACTTAAATAATTTTCATGTGCATAAATTGGAAGATATAATTGAAAACAATATTAATGATAGAAAAGTTACTCCTAAAATGTTTTTCTTCTTTATTTCTATATCTGTGTTATGTAAAAGTTCTTAATTTTGTAAAACAAATACATGAAGTGATTTTATTTTTCTTCTAATCACTACTTTCACCCTTCTCTGTTCTAAGCAATGTCTGAGCAGTTTCTTAAATCTGTGGTTACATTTGGTTATTAAAACAGAAATCACTTTTTAAACATTTTAAACTCCTGTTCTCATATTTCTGAAAGAGCTTCGTATTCCTTCTTCCAAAGAAGGCTAAAATTAGGTCAGTGCCCTATTGGGGTGTGTAGGGGGTGGGGAGGGGGGTATAAATAAGAAATAAGAAAGAGGATATGTCTGGCAATAGGATATCTCTTCTGCTTTTTTAAGGCTTACCTTCTGCCTTTCAGCATTAGGGGGCAGAAACACCAGAGGAAATAGAAACAAGGATCTTTCTTTTTCCTCAGTCTGACTTGGTCTAGAGTTCGTATCTGCTGCGGCAGTTTGTATGGCTGTGAGATCCCAGGTCTCTTCAAGATGACTGAGCAGGTTTGTTGAAGTGGTGCTCAGCTTCAACCTCTACCCCTCTATTACAAGAACCTTCTTACACAGCAGCAGCGAACTCTGCCATTCTAGGTAAGATATTTATTTCTTCGATAGCCATTCTCACAGCTCCTGTCCCCTCTTATTCTTCTAACCTCATTTTCTAATCTCATTCTTCTTCAGTGAGAGCTAGAAGAGCCGATGATCACTTAGCACCATCTAATAATTCCCGCGAACTAGGGTGGGGTTGCCCTTCATTATTCTCTATTCTAGACATACTATTTATAATCCTTTCTTGCTATGTTGCTATCAACAATCCCAACAAGTTTGCTATTTTCATAAAGCTTTAAAATGGTGATTTAGTACATGCAAACATATTTTAGAGGATATTAACCTGGCTTTTCCAGTATCTCTTACAGAAGAATCACTTAGTAAGAATGGCAGAATAAGAACTTCCATAAATTATTCATCCATAAAAGCACTGAGAACAGTAGCAAATATTCTAAAATCAACTTTTTATACAACTCTGAGTCTTAACCAAAGCCTTGCAACAATACAAGGAGGGCTTATATAAGAAATTGCCTGAACCTTGGTTTTTAAAAGAAAGTGAGATTTGCGATATTTTGCTTGCTCTATACCCATATCCCTCTTCTTAGCTGTCTGGTAGCCTTGAAACCAGCAACCTCTAAACCGTGGTAGGTATGAAAACCAGCAACCTAAGGGCCACCAGAGGGCAAAAAAATTGGCTCGAAGCTCCACTAAAGGCCCTATCCTCCGAGAATTGTCACTATTTGATCTGTTTAGCAGCTTTCTGAAAAGCCTCATTCCACAAGCTTTTTCTTTACTTAACCTAACTCAGAGTTCACTTAGTGAGAAAAACCATTCTCTACAGCAAAAAAAAAAAAAACCAAAAAACAAAAAAGCAAGAGTTGTTTACATTTCAGCTGTTCTAGGCTGCAATATCGGTTGGGGAAACAAGAAGCTCACCAAAAATCTTAAGAAGAAAATACTGGAAGTGAGATGTACATGTAGGACTTTAGAAACCTCTGACATGCTTCTGGGGATCTAGAACATTATATGCATGTACAGGTAAAGGTATATACTCAGGAAAATCAGGAGACGTGTCTAGTCTTTTGCCTCTGGCTTACTTTGAGAGCCTAGGAAAGCAGGAAGTAAAGGCTAAGAGAGAACTATAAACTGCCAGATCAGTGAAGATGAGCCCCCACATATCAAACAGAACTCCTCAACAGAGGATGGCACAGTGTATTAAAGGAAATCTCTGTACAATCATTAACCTAACTGAGCAAGAACTTCAGTGGTCACATATGATAAAAAATATAGATTTTATAAAAGTAGTCCAGAAAGTCACAAAATAAATAAACATCAATAACAATAACCAGCAACAACACACCAAAGAATGGACTGATTTTAATAGTTCCCATGCTATGTTATTTTAAATGTCTAGATTTCAATGAAAACATTATAAGACACACAAAGAAACAATAATAAATGGCTCACGCACAGAAAAAATAATAAAGCAGTCAATAGAAACTCTACAGGACAAAGTAAAAATGTTGCTTATTAACAAAGACCTTAAATCAGCTAGCTTAAATATATTCAAACAACTAAAGGAAATTATGTCTAATAAACTAATGGCTAGTATGAAAATGACAACTCACCAAATATACAATGCAAAAAAAGAGAGAAAGAGAAATTAATAAACTGCTCAGATAGGAATTCTGGATTTAGCAAGAACAATAACTGAAAAATAAGGTCATTAGAGGGGCTCGACAGCAGACTTGACACAATGATGAACTAGTCAATTCAGATAGGTCAAGATTTTTCCAGTCTGAGGAAAATAAATAAAAAAGAATAGGTAAAAATAAATAGATCATCAGAGATCTGAGGTAAACCATCAAACTTACCAAAGATGCATAATGGAAGGTCCAGAGGAGAGAAGAGAAAAAAAAGCAGAAAAACATTTTTAAGAACCTGTGTCTAAAACCATCCCAAATTTGATTTTTAAAAATTTATCTACACATCTAGGAAGTTTAACGAATTCCAGATAGAATAAATTCAGAGGTCCCTGACAAGAAACTTCATAATCAAACCCCTGAAAGATATAAACAAAGAATTTCAAAAGCAGAAAAACTATCATTGTAGTACAAAGGATCCCTCAGTAAGATTTACAGCTGACTTCTTGTCAGAAATCACAAGGCCAGAAAGCAGTGTGATGACACATCCAAATGCTGAAAGAAAAATACTATCAATTAAGAATTCTATTTCCAAGGGAGTCCTGGGTGGCTCAGTCAGTTAAGTGTCTGCCTTCGGCTCAGGTCATGATCCCAGGGTCCTGGGATCGAACCCCCACATTGGGCTCCCTGCTCAGCGGGAAGTCCACTTCTCCCTCAGCCTGCCACTCCTCCTGCTTGTTCTCTCTCTCTTTCTCTCTCAAATAAATAAATAAGATCTTAAAAAAAAAAAATTCTATATCCAGAAAAGCTATCCTTCAAACATGAGGAGAAATTAAGACATTCCTAAATAAACAAAAATGGAGATAATTTGTCACTAGCAGAGTAACCATACCAAAAAAAGGGGGGGGGGGCAAGTCCTTTGAGATGAAATGAAAAGACCGTATATAGCACCTCAAGATTTTTGAAGAAATAAAAAAAAAAACCCACTGGTAAAAGTAACTACATAGGTGGGTATAAGAGACTGCACTTCATGTATTTTTTGTGACTCCTGTTCTCCTATCTGACTTAAAAGACAGTGTTTTTTTTTTAAAGATTTTATTTATTTATTTGACACAGAGAGAGAGACAGCGAGAGGGAACACAAGCAGGGGGAGTGGGAGAGGGAGAAGCAGGCTTCCCGCTGAGCAGGGAGCCCGATGCAGGGCTCGATCCCAGGACCCTGCGATCATGACCTGAGCCGAAGGCAGACGCTTAACGACTGAGCCACCCAGGTGCCCCAAAAGACAGTTTTAATAAGCAAAAATTATAATGCTATACTGATGGGTTTATAATATATAAAGATATAATGTGTATTAAAATAATACCACAGAGGTGTAAAGGATAGAAAATGAAGGTGTACTGGTAAAACTGTTTTTATAAACCACTGAAATTAAACTAGTGTTAATATAAAACTAAAATTCTTAAGTTAAGAAACCCAAGGGCAACCATTAAGAAAATTAATAAAAAATATATAGTGAAAGGGGGGCACATGGGTGGCTCAGTCAGTTAAGCATCCAACCTCTGATTTCAGCTTAGGTCATGATCTCAGGGTCATGGGATTGTGTCCCGAGTCAGGCTCTGTGCTCAGCAGGGAGTCTGCTGGAGATTCTCTCTTCCTCCCTCTCTCTCTCTCCCCCTCCCTCTGCCCCTTCCCAAGCTCGAGCACATGCATACTCTCTCTCTTTCTAAAATAAATAAATCGTTATACACACACACACACACACACACACACACACACACACACAGAGTAAAAGAAATAAGGGAATTAAAATGGTATGACAGAAAATATCTCTTCAACCTAACATGTCTCACCATGTTTACCTTTATGGCAGCACCAGCAATCAACTAACAGGGCAGCATAAGTCTTCTTTCCCTTTTGGAAGGCACTCTCAACATCTAGGAGTGATTCTCCTTAGCACTCTGCTTCCTTTTGTTTGTAATGAATACTAATCAACCCCTCTCCTGCCATTCTCCCATTCTGACCAGGAATAGTGGGAAAGCATCTAATTAGATATGGTATTCCCATAAAGCTAGGAGATCAAAGGATGTCTCTTTGTTTTTCTTTACCAGTACTCTCCTCCTCTACAATGTGGGAGAAAATTAGATTGATTGTAGTAGGGTTGAATCTGCAGGTTCTTAATTGGCACTGAGGGAAATGTGTGTAGTCCTGGTCATTAATGACTCAACTTAGGAAACAAGGTACTCAATACCTCTTGTTTCCAGTTGTAGAATCTACTCAAACTTTGAAGACAAAGGGATAAATTATATTCCACTACTTGTTATAAAAATATGTTCTTTTTATTGTACAAAAGTACTACATGCTTTGTGTGACATATATAAGAGACAGGAAATTAGATAAGAAAAACTGATCAACCAAAGACTTGCCACTAAGAGATAATTATTCACACACATTTAATTATTTTAGTGGCCAGCCAGCTTTCTGAACACTATTTACAGAAATACCCGTAAGATGTCACTATTCTGGGGGCCACAGTTAGGTTATATTTACTTTATTTTATTTATCTAGCTGCTTTTGGGGGGCCATGATTTCATAGTCTTATTTATTGTATCTTAAAATGTTGCTTAATATTTACAATATAAACATCTTAAAAGTAATCATACAATGAGAAAGTGATAATAGTTATATATGCTGTTTGGGTCAACTTTCTTTCTTTTTTTTTAAATTTATTTATTTGAGATAGAGAGAGAATGAGAGAGAGAGCACGAGAGGTGGGAGAGTTAGAGGGAGAAGCAGGCTCCCCGCTGAGCAGGGAGCCCGATGTGGGACTCAATCCTAGGACTCCAGGATCATGACCTGAGCTGAAGGCAGTCGCTTAACCAACTGAGCCACCCAGGTGCCCTGGGTCAACTTTCACTTGTCTTTACTTATTTGTTGGTAAAGCACAAAATAATGCTCATGAGCCAATAGCTTAAAATTGTTAATCATAATGAATATTTTCTTTGTATAATACATGCTAACTACTTTATAAAAACTTATATCACTTCACAAATCATTAATATGTAAAGTCTGAGATAATTATTATTTGTTTTATTATTATTATCACATAGTTATTGAAACCATAAATTAAATTAATTCTAGGGAAAGGATTAGTGAGGTTAAATAATTGGTGAAGGACATACAATATCAAGAGAAAGAATAGGTATTCATGTCTGTAAGTAAATGTTTATAGGATTCTCAATTCTGTGTTAAGAAATTTATCATTCTAGTACTTCTGGGATAAATATTTTTGGGAAGCATGGTTCTATATTTCTGGAATGCATTTACTGCTGTATATTTACATTTGAGTTACCTATATTTACAATTGAGATAAATACTGATAATTTGTTTCAGTTTGTTTTTGTTTTGTGTCTGAATCTTTACAGCTATATATTTTTCATATGTGAGATTTAAATTATATTTAAATTTTACTGAAACTTAATTATGGGTACTATTTGATTTTTCCAATTGAATATTCTTTTTCTAAAAGAAAATTATGACCAGAAGGGAAATTCTTTCCTGATGAAACATCTACCAAAAAATAAATACATAGAAGATATCATAATAAATTTTGAAATTTAAGGTGTATTTCCCTTCAATTGGGAAGAACACAAGATTGTCATTAGTCACTAATACAAGAAAAGCACTATTCCCTATTTCTGTGCACCAATCTGTTCAAGGTCTGCATAAGCCGAGTAAGAAAAGGAAAAATATACATATATTAAGTTTGGAAATAAACAAATTTTCATTGTTCACAGACAACATGATAAAGAATCCATTAAAATCTGTAAACCAATCATGTAAATAAAATAAGTAAGTTTGTAGGATATAATATAAGCATAGTGCAAGTATGTTCCATGTAACATAAATACACCTTCTTATTCAAGAATGTATCATATACAATGGCAACACAGCTAAAAGGTACCTAGATATATAGCTAATAAATATGTACAACAACTTTTTGGTAATAAAAATATAAAATTATATTATAGATGAAAATAAGATTTTAGAAATAGATATACCATGTTTTATGGACAGGAGATTCAATATATAAATTTAAGATTAAGAAGCAGTAGGCCAAGAATGAAGAAGCTCAGGCTTTGGGTTATTTGTAAAGAAAAATATATGCAAAGCCCATCCTGAATATGATATTAAAAACTTTAAAATACTTCAAAGAAAATTTAGGAGAGTAGTTTTATAAATTTATGGATAGAGAATTTGCTATATAAACTTAAAATTAAAAACTAAAACACTGACACATTTTAATAGATTAAAATTGAAAGTACTGGTTAACTGAAAAACATTATCAACAGAATAAAAAGGTAAACCACAGTCTGGAAAAAAAAATATTTGTGACACATAAGCCAAAGAATAAGTACTCAGAATATATATAGCTCTATAAATCAGTAAGAAAAGACAATAACTCTATCAATTAACATTTAATCAGGAAAACGACACTATGTATTTCAAACATAACAGAATTAATACAGGAAATTAGGTCATTTTTTTTCTCATATCTATTTGGCAAAATGTAATCTGAAAACCTACTGAAGAAGTTTTCAAAATGAATTATCTTTATGGTTCATATAGATGGAGAGCATAATAAGAAATAGAAACAGGCAATCTGGCACAACCACCAAAATAAAATTGGGTAAAAGTGTGACTAAGCAATGTACAGATGAGGAAATAAAAATGACCAATAAATATATGTAAAGATAAGATATTGAACCTCATTAATCGTTGATATGCAAATTAAAGTAACAAGAGTACACCATTTTATACCCCCATATTGGCAAAAGATAAAATTTCTGAAAATACAAAGCATTATTGCAGATGTAGATCTTAGAACCTCTTTACTTAGTTCTGAGGGGAGTGTAATTTAGTGATATTAAGAAACTTCTAGTGATTCCTTTCAGAAAAAAGAATCTCCTACATGTGCATGTAGAGTTGTACAAGAACATTTACATTACATTTTATATTGGCTAAAAATAGAAAAAAATATCCTACATTGGAAAGGAATAATAAATACATGTGGGGGTATATTCAAACAACATAAACTATACAAAAGTGAAGATGAACCATCTGCAGCTAAATACATAGATATGTAAACAAATTGGAGAATCTTAAACATCAGTTTAAGCCAAAATTATATTTGTAGAAAAACAGAAATAATACAAAAGTACTTATTTCAAATTTTAAAATTCGAAAAAATACTATAAATAGTTGAGAAATCCATATGTGAATAATAAAAAAAATTCATGACATAAAATTTACCAAAGGAAGGAGAACTGGATGCTGGATAAAGGAATTGGATTATATTTCTTTTAACAATTTAAAATAGACTTGAAATAAATATTGAAATATAATATCATTTTAAATTCCCTAAAACAAAAAAAAGAAAATACTGTATGCCAGATGGTTACTCTATTCAAAAATAAAAATGTCCAAATTAAAGAAATGATGTGGAAAATATATATAAATATATACATTATATATTAACAATTTCTACTGGATATATATATTAGGAAATAAGATCTATAGATCAAGAAAGGTTATTCAAAATTATTATAAATTAAATTTAAATCCTAATGATTTTAATTGAAAAATAAATATTTACATGGTAACAAACAAGGTCCTAGAACTTTTTTTTTTTTTAAGTTTTAATTAAACCCAACCCTTTATGACAACCCTGCCAGGGATGCATATCAAGGTATGGGAAAAGCGCTAAGGATTTTAACTAACCTTACATTGTCAGTAGGGGCACTACTCCTTCTGATCACCATGATTGCATTTATCTAAATGAAATAACACATATTGAATCCTTCAAAATTTTGCCTGAGAGTTTCAATTTGAAATTACAATGACAGACTTCTGATTTCCAGTTGTGAACTTAAGCAATTTAGAAGTTAGCACTCCATCCTAAAAACAAGCTAAAAGATGAATAGACTACGAAATCAACAACTTTTCTGGGATTAATAAGAAAAGTGAGGATGCCCTGTAAACTTCTGCCCCCAAGATGGAAGAATCCAGGTGCATACAAAGATTCTATACTTACCAAAGCTGAGACTCACTAGCAGAATCCTCCATGGAAACCAATATTAGTATAGGAAAACCTGAATGGTAACTGACAGTTTGCTGGAGGCTCAGTGTGGACAACTCTGAGAGTTAAAACTCCAAGGGGAACCCACTATTTTGTGAGATTTACCTCTAGGAACTCTATAACATTCTCACAGTAAATACCAGAGAAAAATCCCCTTGTACTTCCAGCAGAGGGAGGGGGTAAGGAACCATTTTGGAATACACAAAGCAGCTGTTCTTAACAAGGCCTGCCCTCAGGAGAAAATAGTTAATCAGAACCTAGCCTACTGAGGTATTATCAGAAGCTAACTGACATGGGGGTGGGGAAATACCCAACTCCAGCATACTCTAGCCATTCTGTCCTACCTAAGCAGGGGGTTTTGGGGGGGCAGGATGAGAAACACCTGTGAAGTTCACAGGCCACCATCGTGGTTCCATAAAAGACTGAGATCTCACCATGGGTCTGTAGAATGCTTCCCATCTCCAGCCACCTCACCACCAAATTACTAAAGACTTATTTATAGCAGTTCTTTTTACCTGGTACATCATGTCCCACTATCAAGAAAAAATTACAAGGCATATCAAAAGGCAAAAAAAACAAAGAAAACAAAGAACAGAATATCCAAAGATTGTGAGACAACTACAAAAGGTATACCATAACATATATGTAATGGCAACAACAGAAGTAAAAGAAAGAGAGAAAAGAGAAGAAATATTTAAAATAATAATGACAGAATTTCTCCAAATTAATATCAGATGTGGAAAATACATACATTGGGTAAAAGTGTGTACTAAATGCAAAATGTAAACGCTGTCTTGCGTACCTCAGAGTATACCAAGTCGCATAAATGCCAAAACAACTACACCTAGGCATATCATTTTCAAATTACAGGAAATCGAAAACAAAGAAAAATTCCTGAGAGAAGCCAGAAGAAAAAAATATAGAGGAATAAATATAAAAATTATATTCTACTTCTTCTTAGAAACCATGCAAGCAAGAAGGAGTGGACTGACATATTTCAAATGTTGAGAGAAAAAAAGAACTAGGTTTCTGTATATGGAATTATCTTCAAAAGTGAAAGAGAAATAAAGCCTTTTTCAAACAAAAATTTGGAGAATTTATTGCCAGTAGACCTACCTTTCAAGAGATGTTTTAAAGAGTTCTTTTAGGGACAAAGAAAATAATATGTCAGAAACTAGTTTCTACATAAGGGGAAAAAGAAAAGGGTATTGAGAAGGAATAAGTGAAGGTAAAATAAAAACTTTAATTTTTCTTATTCTTAATTGACCTTACAGATAACAGTTTGTTCAAAATAATAGCAACGCTGTATACAATATATGTGCTTATGTATATATCTTATGTGCGTGCATATATATTTATGTTTATGTATGTTTATATATGAAAAAATGAATGACAGCAATGATACAAAGAACATGAGGGAAGAATTAGGATTATATTGTTATTCTCATGTTCTCATACTACCCATGAGCAGTATAGTGTTATTTGAAAGTGTGCTTAGATTAGTTTAAATATATAGTGCAAACTGTAAGGCAACCACTAAAAAAAGTAAAAAAATAAATAAAAATAGAAAATAAAAGTATAACTAACATACTAGGAAAGGAGAGAAAATAGAATCATATAAAGTATCAATTAAAACCAGAAATTCAGGAAAAGATTGGAAGACAAAAATAGGAACATAGAACAGAGAGATAACAGTAATAAATGTGTTGTATATTAATCCAGCTATATCAATAATCACATTGAATGCCAATGGTTTAAATGCACCAATTAAAAGAGATTGTCAGGATGGATCAAAAACACAACTCAACTATGTTTGTCTATAAGAAACGCATTTTAAGTATAAAGAAACACATAGATTAAAAATAAATGGATGGAGAAAAATATGCCATGCTAACATTAATCAAATGAAAAGAGTAGCTATATTATTTCTAACAGAGTAGTAGACATCAAATACTTAGTTATAAGGCTAATGAAATATGTAGAAGATTTATATATGGAAACCTATAAAACTCTGAATTAAATCAAAAAACTAAAATGAAAATATTCATGGAAAGAAAAAATATCGTCAAGATGTCAGTTCTTCCCAACTTGATCTACAAATTCAGTGCAACTAATTAAAATTCCAGCAAGTAGGGCTTTTTTAGATATTAACAAACAGATTCTGAAGTTTATAGGAAGAGAGAAGACCTCAGAATAGCCAACTCAATATCGAAGGAGAACTGGGAGATTGACACTACCTGATTTTGTGTCTTACTATAAAGCTACCATAATCAAAACAGTGTGGTATTGGCAAAAGAATAGACAGATAAATGGGATGGAATAGAAAACCCAAAAATAGACCCCTTTAAATATAGTAAACTAATCTTTGATGAAAAAGCAGACAATACAATTGAGCAAAGATAGTCTCTTCAATAAATGATGCTGGAAGAACTGGATACCCAAATGCTAATAATAATAATAATATCTAGACACAGATCTTACACACTTCACAAAAAAATAACTCAAAATGCATCATGGACCTAAATGTGAAATGTAAACCCATACAACTTCTGGAAGATAACATAGGAGAAAACCAAGATGGTCTTGGGCATTGTAATGTCTTTTCAAACACAGCACCAAAGATACAATCCGTGTAAAAAAGAATGATGAGCTGGACTTCAGTAAAATTGAAAATATCTACTCCACAAAAGACAATGTCAAGAGAATGAGAAGACAAGCCACTGACTGGGACAAAATATTTGCAAAGATCATTATCCAGAATATATAAAATCTCTTAAAATTTAATAATAAGAAAACAACCCAGTTAATAATGGGTCAAAATACTTAACAAACACTTTACCAAAGATACCAAACATACGAAAAGATGCTCCACATGATATGTCAGATTAGAACAAAAATGAGTTTCCACTCCATATCTATTAGAATGGCCTAAATTCAGAACACTTGTAATAACAAATGCCGATGAGAAGTTGGAGCAATGGACTCTCACTCATTGCTACTGGAAACACAACACGATAAAGCAATTTTGAAACACCATTTGGTGATTTCTTATGAAACGAAACATACTTTTACTATATGATCCAGCAATTGTTCTCCTTGGTATTAACCACCTTAAAACCAGCACAAGGTTGCTTATAACAGCTTATTTACATTTGCTAAGACTGGGAAGCAATAAAGATGTCCGGCAATAGGTGAGTGAGTAAATAAGCAGTGGTACATCTCGACAATGGAGTATTATTCAGCACTAAAAGAGAGAGAGAGGGAGAAAGCTATCAAGCCATGATAAGACGTAAAGAAAACTTAACTTCAAATTACTAAGTGAAAAAAACAATTGTGCATATTATTAAAGAAAGAAGCCGATCTGAGAAGGCTACATACTATATGATTCCACCTATACAACCTGGAAAAGGCAAAACTATGAAGTCAGTAATTAGTTAACAGGAGTTGGGGGTATGGGGAGGGATGAATAGGTGGAGCACAGAGGA
Source organism: Phoca vitulina (assembly GCF_004348235.1). Lineage (NCBI taxonomy): Eukaryota > Metazoa > Chordata > Mammalia > Carnivora > Phocidae > Phoca > Phoca vitulina. The sequence goes on from NW_022589704.1 coordinate 41,605,778, forward strand.
TCTTTAAGGCAGTGAAAATATTCTGTATGACACTATAAAGGTGGATACATGTCATTATATATTTGTCTAAACCCATAGAATGTACAACACCAAGGGTGAACCATAATGTATAATATGGACTTGGGTGTCAATGCAGGTTTATCAATTGTAACATATGTAATGCTCTGTTTGGGGTGTTAATAATGAGACTCATTATGCATGTGTGCAGGCAGGGGATATATGGTAAATCTCTGTACCTTCCTCTCAATTTTGCTATTAACTTAAATCTGTTTTAAAAAATTTTTAATTTGGGGTACCTGGGTGGCTCCGTCAGTTAAGCGTCTGCCTCCAGCTGGGATGGAGCCTCCCATCAGGCTCCCTGCTCGGCGGGAAGCCTGCTTCTCCCTCTCCCTCTGTTGCTTCCCCTGCTTGTGCTCCCACTCTCTCTCTCTCTGTCAAATAAATAAATAAAATCTTTAAAAATTTTAATTTAAAAATTAAGTTGTTTCTAAAAATTGCTATGATAAAGATAAAACTTTTGGTTTTATATCTGCAACACTGCTATCATTTTTAATTTTTATTTTTTCCTTCTTTCCTTTTTCTGGATTAAATAAATTTTTTAAATGATTTCTTTCTGTTTTGACAGTATCAGCTGTTTAACTATATCTTCTGTTATAATTATTTCAGTGGTTATCCTAGGTACATTGCTGAACTGAGTGATTCAAATCTGATCTAGTAAACCCTGAACCTAGCTGTTTTGTAATTAAAGTACGCCTTAGTTTTCTAGGTCACATTAAAATGATATATGGAAGAAATTTAAATTAGAATAAGGTTTTAAAATATTTCCGACTTTTAAGAGAGATAAGAGTCTAGGTTAGCCATGACTTACAACATATATCTATATACTTATTATAGTCAGCCTTTTAGGTCATGGTCTTAACATTCTGCAATCAAATCTTGAGAATGTTTTGTGGCTCATGTTAAGATTTCTATTTGCACAATCACTCCAGAAGGGGTTAATGTTCACATATTCTTAGGATCTTATCCTTCTACATGACCCTTCTTTTCTAAATATTTTGTGAAACACAGTATCTGAACTTTACACATTCCTATATACATTTATCTCTACATTAAAATTTTAAAAAGACTACATAATAAAAAAATCCCTCTTGATTAAAAATGTAAAAATTTTAAACATGCACATTTGTCTGCACTTTTAATCTACTTTCTTTTATATTACTCCCCTGTTCTTCAAAATAACTCCTTGTTTTCCCTCTCTGGGAAAGTAATCATGATGATAGTCATTTTGGAAAGAGTACCAATGTGTATCTAGGTTTTTGGTGACTAGGGAGTAAATGGAGGATTTGTCTGTTCTTTTAATTATAGCATAGTAGCAATTACAGTGAGTCCAATTCACTTTCCAGGAAACCTAAGCAAAGGTTAATTTTAATGGGAATCTAAACCTTGCCCAATTTTTCAAATTCCCTTGTTCACTTATGTGTTTTTGCTTAAATTCCTAAGGAAATATTGCCTTTTAAGTACTTTAGAATACCTTTAAGATTGTTTCTTTAGAAAGCTGCCTGCATTCTAATTTTATGGTTAATTTATTTCTCATATAAACTTCAAAGTTTAGAATATAAGGATACATTTTCCTACTGATTTGTGTGTTTACTCCTATTAATGATAATAGAAGTCTTAATTTTTACTCTGTGATTATATGCACTTGGTCCTGAATTCATTAACAAGTATTTTTAACATGAGTTACACAAAAAAAAGATAATGATCACAGGGCTTTTCAAATTGTCCATTTTTTTGCAGCACAATTTTGAGGTTAAAAAAAATGAAACTGTAATTCCAAATTACAATAATGTTCAATGTTATGCTGGTCAAATTATCTTTTCTCAGTTTTCTAAAATCAAATTTGAAGTACCATCATATAAAAAAGAATGTGCTAGGGCGCCTGGGTGGCTCAGTCGTTAAGCATCTGCCTTCAGCTCAGGTCATGATCCCAGGACCCTGGGATCAAGCCCCGCATCAGGTTCCCTGCTCCGCAGGAAGCCAGCTTCTCCCTCTCTCCCTCCCCCTGCTTGTGTTCCCTCTTTACTGTCTCTCTCTCTGTCAAAAAATAAATTAAAAATCTCAAAACAAAAAGAATGTGCATAACAGTATTCATAATTCTATCAAATGTAGGATGTGACAATATGAAGGGGTAATTCCACTTTTCAAATTGTGTGCACATATTTTTAAAAATATTTTACCAGTATCTATTATATCATTGATGGTATAATTAAAATTACTTAGAATATATTTAAATCACACATATCCCAACAAGCAGATTCCTAAACAAATATATCTGGTTCATTGAATTTAGGTGCACTATTAACTGATGAATAAAATGTTTTATGTATTTTTACATTTTCTTTGTAATGTGATGCAAAATCACATGCATTTCCAAAGCCTTATTAGAATTTAGTATCTAAAATTTGAGAAAAAATACTTTTATTCCTGATGCATTCCCATTTATCTCCCTACTGAATTTATAAAATAATCATATAATAATAGATATATACATATGTAATATATTTAAATATATTTATGCAGTTTATGTATATTACATATACACACATTTATGCATACTATTATATATACTATTTATGTATTACATACACATATATGTGTATATCTATACATATGTGTATGCTATACACACATAGACATACACATTGGTTTTCATATTCATTTAAAGTATTTTGGAGAGGGTATGTGTTGTAATGAGCACTGGGTATTATATAAGAATGATGAATCACAGACCTGTACCCCTGAAACAAATAACACATTATATGTTAATTAATTGAATTTAAATAAAAAAATAAAAAAATAATGTAACTGTACTAAAAATAAATTTGGATAATGGTCATTGCGAAAATTTGAATGGAGCCTACCTTTTTCAGTAGACTTTTAAAAATGTTTCTCAAAAATGAAATAACATGTTAAAAAAGTTTTAATAATTTCATAGATTTTAACTGATTGAATTGCATTTACTGTTTTTTAATTTGTCATCTCTTAATTTAAAGAAAATCTATCTGATGGAGGATTAATTTAATTTGATTAATTAAATCAACCTTCCTTGAAATTTCAATAGAAAATTCTGACGTTTTTCAGCTTTATTGAGGTATAACTGACAAATAAAATTGTAATATATTTAAAGTATACATTATGGTAATTTGATATATGTACACATTGTGAAGGATTTCCTCTATTGAGGTAATTAATACATCAATCACCTCACATACTTACTTTTTTTTAAAGGCACACCTGAAGTTCTACTCTCTAAGTAAATTTCAGTTACATAATAGATTATCAACTATATGTCACCATGTTATACAATAGATCTTCAGATTTTATTCATCTTATAACTAAAAGTTTGCAACTTTGTACCAATCGGTCCCTATTTCCCCCACTCCACAGACCCTTGGCTTTAAGGCTGTAAAATATTCCTCTGTGTGTGTGTGTGTGTCTGGGTGTGTGTGTGTGTGTGTGTGTGTGATATTTTCTTTATCCATCTATCAATTCAATTAATCTACAACTAAGAAGGCAAGACTGTACAATGGGGAAAAGATGGTCTCTTCAACAAATGGTACTGGACAACTATACACAAAATAATGAAACAGGACCACTTTCTTACACGTTTCATAAAATAAGCTCAAAATGGATTAAAGACCTAAATGTGAAACCTGAAACCATGAAACTCCTAGAAGAAAATATAGGCAGAAATTTCTTTGACAGTGGTCATAGAAATATTTTTCTAGATATGACTCCTTAGGCAAGGGAAACACAAGCAAAAATAAACTATTAGAACTACACTGAAATAAAAAGGATTTGCACAGCAAAGAAAACCATCAATAAAACAAAAAAGGCAACCAACTGAATGCTAGAAGATATTTGCAAATGATATATTTGATAAGGGGTTAATATCCAAAATATATAAAGAACTTATACAACTTGACACTAAAAAAAAAACCCAAATAATCCAATTTTTAAAAAATGAGCCAAAGACCTGAATAGACATCTTTTGCAAAGAAGACATACAGATGGCTAAGAGACACATGAAAAGATGCTCAACATCACTCAGCAGGGAAATGCAAATCAAAACCATAATAAGATATCATCTTACACCTGTGAGAATGGCTAAAATCAAAAACACAAGAAACAGCCAGTGTTGGAGAGGATGCAGAGAAAAATGAACCCTGCTGGACTGTTGGTGGGAATGCAGCCACTGTGAAAACAGTATAGAGGTTCCTCATTGAGCATTTTTATGACTATTATTTTGAACTCTTTATTGGATGGATCACTTATCTCCACTTCATTAAGACCAATATCTGAAAATTTATTTTGTTGTTTTGTTTAGAACATATTCCCCTGTTTCTTCATGTTCTTTGACTATCTGTGTTGGTTTCTGTGGAGTAGGTGAAACAGCTACCTCTCCCAGCCTTGACAGACTGGTTTCATGCAGGAGATGAAACTCATCAACCAGCTTGGCCTAACCTCCTGGTTGGCCCTGAAATCTTTGTGATTTTTCAAGTTATTGTCTGTTCTTAGTGCCTCCTAGTAGTTGGTCTGTCAAGATCTGCCAATGTCCAAAAGGTATGGGAAATGGTCCTATGCCTGTTCAGGCTCCTGGAGGATTACTATCATTGCCTATCCCTTCAGCTTCTCAATTCAGATAAATTGGAAGCTTTCAGGCAGCAGTTGGAAAGGTCAGGACATTAGGTATGGATTCTAGCTCTTATCTAGGAGAAGCCAGGAGCTAGGTGTTTTTGCCTTTATTCTGTGTTGAGCCAGAGAGAATAGTCACTGGGAGTGCTTATGTGCCTAAATAGAAGTGCCTCTTTGTTTTGTGTGGTCCGGGAATTCTCATCAATGCCAAGCCCTCTCAGCTCTCAGGGCTAGGTGATTTGGGAACTAGTTCTTTGGGTAGTAGCCTTAAAAGTTGGGATACTAGATATATCCCATATACAAATGATTGGTAAATATTATATATGGTTATTTTAAAATTCTTATTAAATAATACCAGTCATTATAAGAATACTGAAAATAGTACAGGGAAAAATCAAGGAAACTGGTAATCACATAACCCAAATATAAAATTAATAAGCTTTTGTAAATGTATACCAATTATCCATTCATATAGTAGCTATTACCAGCTATCCAGGTTTATATAAGTATAGATAGCTAAGTAGACCAAATAAACAAATATTTATATTTATATTGTATTCACTATCTTTTAGAACAGTATGTTACTTACAGTTATTATATGCCTTCCAATTTATTTACCTGTTAGTAAGCATATTATTTTATATTCATCATTTTATAAACATTATCTTTCAGACTCATTTTTCAATATAACAGATTTAGAGCTAAACGATAACCACAAATCTAACATCATGACCAAAAATTTAGTTTTAAATATAACATAAGGCTTATCTTGACATTTTTTGTGAAATTTGGAAACCACTCACTATGAAATACTGGAGGAGCTAAAAGGATAGTATTTATATTTGATTTACTTTCTTCTTTTTCAGCTTTGTGAATTGGAAGTGTAAATAATTAAATTTCAGCTTTCCTTTTTATTTTTTGAGATAGTTATTTAAAGCTCCAAATTTCCTTCTAAGCACTATTAGCTATATCCTACAAAATTTTATATTGCAATGGTATGAATATTTGTGTCCTCCCCAAATTCATATGTTGCAATCCTAACCCCCGAGGTGCTACCTCTGGGAGGTGGTTAGGTCATGAGAGCCTTCAGGAATGGACTGGCATTATAAAAGAGGATCCAGAGATACCCCTTGTCCTTTCTGTCATATGAGATTGCGGTGAGAAAGGGGCTATCTACAAACCAGGAAGTGTCCTCACCACACACCAAATCTTCCAGGACCATAATCTTGGACTTCACCGTCTCCATAAATGTGAGAAATAAATTTCTGTTATTTATAAGCCATGCAGTTTATGGGATTTTTGTGATGGCAGCGGAACAAACTAACACAGATACATTGTAATTTATGCTAGGCTTTCTATACACACTCTAACGGCCACTGTGGTTTCACCATCGAATCCTAGGTAATTTAGGACTATGTGTTTTTTTAACATCCAAATTTTCAAGAAACTAAAAATATAGTTTGCTTTTAAAATTCAGTTTTATAATCTTTAAAATAAAGTGTTTATTACATTTACATTTTGGATATTCATGAATATAGTTGGTTTTATATCTGCAACATTGCTGTCATTTTTATTTTTTTCCTTTTCCTGGATTAAATAAAATTTTTAAATGATTTCTTTTTGATTTTACAGTATCAGCTGTTTATATCTTCTGTTATAATTATTTCAGTGGTTATCCTAAGATCATAACTGCATCTTTGATTTATTTATTTATTTATTTATTTATTTTTTTTAAGATTTTATTTATTTATTTGACAGAGAGAGACACAGCAAGAGAGGGAACACAAGCAGAGGGAATGGGAGAGGGAGAAGCAGGCTTCCCGTGGAGCAGGGAGCCCGATGCGGGGCTCGATCCCAGGACCCTGGGATCATGACCTGAGCCGAAGGCAGACGCTTAACCACTGAGCCACCCAGGCGCCCCTTTGATTTATTTAAATAACACTTTTATTTAATGCTTTTACCACTTCTGAAATAACATAAAAATCTCTCAACTGTTTAACTCCATTGAACCTGTCCTACCTTTTGCGCCACTATCATTATATATTTTTGACACCCATTATAAATCCCTTAAGACATTACTATTATTGTTCTTTTTTTTAAAGATTTTAGTTATTTATTTGAGAGAGAGAGAACATGAGTAGGGGATTGGGTAGGGGAAGGGGTGGAAAGAGAGGGAGAAGAATACTCCCCGCTGAGCAGGGAGCATGATGTGATGCAGAGCTCGATCCCAGGACCCTGGGATCAGGACCTGAGCTGAAGGCAAATGCTTAACTGACTGAGCTACCCTAGCGCCCCTATTATTGTTCTTTTAAACAATCAATTTTCATTTATATCTGTAAAATATTTTACTCTTTTTGGTATTCCTCACTCCTTCCCAAAATTTTTCATGTTTAATTTTGTCTTGGATAATTTGTTTCTGCCTGAAAAACTTTCTTTCCTTTATTTGTAGTGCATGTCTGCTGGAAATATATATTTTCCAGTTTTTTCTTTTGTCTGAAAATATCTTTGTTTTGCTTTTGCTTTGAAGACTATATTCACTGGTTATAGAATTCTAGATTGGCAGTTTTGCCTTAAACACTTTAAATATATCTTCCCATTGTCATCTAGCTCCCTACTTTCTTCGTAACATCATCTACCAAGTTTAATTTTGCTCCTTTGAAGATAATATACTTTTTATCTTTGCTGTTTTTAAGATATTTTTTTTGTCTCTGATTTCCAGAAATTTAGTAGTTTTGGTTTTCTTGCTATTTATCTCTTGCTTGAGATTTTTTTAAAATGTTATTGTATTTCTTCAGGCTATGCACAGCTATTGGATAAGAGTTTCCTTCTCAAGCTTTTATATTAAGGTTATGCTCGTTATCATAAAACAGTTAAGGGAATGTTTCCTCTCATTTTAAGCTCAGCAGAGTTTCTGAAAGTGTTTTTTTATTCCTTAGTTTTTTTGGTATAATTTACAAGTGAGGCATCTGTGTCTAAAATCTTGGAAGGATTTTAATTGCAGATTCAATATCTCTAATAGATACAGTGCAATTCAGACATCCTTTTTATCTTTGTGTCTGCTTTGATTAGTTTCTTTTTCTATAGTTTTATCGTATTTATCTATATGTTCCATTATTCTTGGAATGAAGTCACTTATAATGTTCTTTTATTTTTTATTTTTTATTATTTTTCTAATATTTAGGGTCTATAGTGATGTCTCATTTTCATTGCCAAAGTTAGCAATTATTATTTTATTATAAATTCTATTATATATTTCAAAGAACCAACTTCTGTTTCTGTTTACCCAGTCTTGGTTTATTGTACTTGTTAAAGTTTTATCAGCTTCTTTTATTCATTTACTATTTCTTCCTCCTTTGATATTAATTTTGCTACAGTTTCCTTACATTCTTGAATTTGCTTTTTATATAAGTGATTTTTTTTAAGATTTTATTTATTTATTTGACAGGGAGAGACACAGCGAGAGAAGGAACATAAGCAGGGGGAGTGAGAGAGGGAGAAGCAGGCTTCCTGCGAAGCAGGGAGCCTGATGCGGGGCTCGATCCCAGGACCCTGGGATCATGACCTGAGCCAAAGACAGATGCTTAACGACTGAGCCACCCACGCGCCCCTATATAAGTGATTTTTAAATCTCATTCCTATCTTATGTATTTACAGTTATAAAATTTACTCCTAGCTAAGAAAGATTAACAGAGTCAATATATACTCTCCTTATTTAAACAACTCAAAAATCAGATAAAAATATGAAATAATGGTTTTAAGTATTTGGGCATCAGGTAATAATTCCGAAAAATAGAAAAAATAAATAATGAGATTAGCCTTCTTCTCTATTTCTCTGTTCTACTTCTCTCTTTCTCTTTCCCTCTCTCTCCTCTAACTTTTCTAGTTGTTTTCTAGCAGTATGGTTAATTTGAAATAGGCAATTCTATCATTGTCATTGTCAGAAGTAGAACCTTTGGACCAAATGTGATACTGAATCCTAGGAAAAGAGAAACCAGTACAAATATATTTATGAAGAAGCTACAGTATAAATGTCCACAGCTAAGTCTTAGATAACATAAGATTGTAGTTGAGCATGAACATATCTTTAGAACAGAATTTCTGAGGGGCTCCAGTCTAGACCCAGCTTGTTAGGGACTAAAAAGTACTGTTTTTACTCAGACTAATACTGGAGGAATATTCTTAGGAATTTGAGACCTGCCTGCATGGATGTAGGATGCCAAGTGTCGTGAGTTGAATTCTGTCCTCCAAAACGATGTGTCTAAGTCCTAACCCCCAGTACCTATGAATGTGACTTTATTTGGAAATTGAATCTTTGCAGATGTAATTAAGTTAAGGATCTTAAGGTGAGATCATCTTGGATTTAAGTTGGGCTCTAAATCCAATGACTAGTATCCTTACAAAAAAAAAAAAAAGGAGATTTGCTTTAGTTATTATTATTGCTCTACTATTATTATTATAATTCTTATTACATAACTAAATCTTCCTTTTTCTACCCCAGAAAACCAACCTGAACTTATAGTATTTGGGTAGTTATTTTTGATAGTGGCATTAATAGCTATAATTCAGTTGAATAACTAATGGACTAGAAATAAAGAACTCTAACTCTCGTTCCAATACTGCAACCAAGGGTCTAACATTAAAAAATCCACCTGCCAAAAAAAAAAAAAAATTCACCTGCCTATTTGGTTCTTCTACTTTATCAGGGGAAAAAAAACAGCTAATAGGACCTGTCCTAACTATTCCATGAGACTATAATACAGATCAAAAGTAATTTTAAATAAAAGAAATCTTACCTGTGGCATGGCAAAGCAAAATAATTTGAGCAGTATCTAACATACTGGTGTGTGAATCAAAGCTTGATGATTATAAATGACTGCATAAGAGAAAGCTGATTACTAGAGACAGGGAGTGTAGACCAGAAATCATAATGCATGGTCTCCAAACCCAACAATTCACATTATGTATTGTGTAAATAAGGGCAAGATGAATAATCACCATAGTTTCAATATCCTCATTAGTAAGGATGGGATGAATGTACTTACCTACCTCTGTTAGAAGGTTGTGAGAGTCACATCAAATTAGATGGAATCTTTCTTGTAGTAAAATATATTAAACATAAAGGTTGTTATAAATATGTTTTTCTGAATTTGATCAGTTTTTATTGGATAGTTAGATATGTATGGATCCATGCATAAATGGATAAATTCTGTTTCTGTAATATGAAAAGTGTGCTTATCTAACTGCAAGATATGTAAGTATGTAACCATACCCAGAAACAAATATCACATGTGGAAGTGTGTATGGACATACATAAGGACCAAAACATACTGAATTACTTTCATACTAATAGTATTAATTTACTGAGGATGCAATACAATTTTTTCTGCCTATTTATTTCTGCCAACCACTGTCTTTAATATTCTGACTGTCAAGGACATTTATCTGCTTAAGAAGTTGCTGCTTTGGAAACTTTAGTCAAGGATCTCATTACAATGCTACATGACAATAACAGTTTGTTTTTCTTTCTTCCTATATTTCTTCCCCCACCCCAACTGCCTATGATCAAACTAGGTAACGTGCATTGCATAAAGATTGATGGTTTCATCATATTACCATATTTCAAGAAGGTACATGTTATTGTTTGAATGTTTGCGTCCCCTGCACCCAAATTCAGACGTTGTAATACTAATGCCCAAGGTGGTGGCTGTGGTGGGTGGAGCAATTTGGAGGTGCTTAGATAATGCCGTTGGATCCTTCGTGAATGGGACCGGTGCCTTATAGAAGAAGCTCCAGATTGAATTCTAGCCCTTTCTACCATGGGAGGACACAGAGAGAAGTCATCAGTTATAAACCATGAAAAGAATCCTCACCAAAACACGACCATGCTGGTGCCCTGATGTTGGACTTCCCATTTTGGAGACTGGGAGAAATAAATTCCTGTTGTTTATAAGCTACTTAGTCTGTAGCATTTCATTATAGTAGCCTGAACAGACTAAGACAGCACATAACATAAACAAATAAATTGGTCTTCAGGCCAATAAACTTATAAGAAAAGGGGATATAAAGATAATATTTCCATGAAATCGAATGTGGATCCCTATACAACTATTAAGAAAATAAACCTTTCAAGTCTTTGCTTCCTTAAAGTGTTTCTCAATCCCCAAATATAAATATTATATAGGAAACCAAAATAATAGTATACACACTTCAATGTAATTTAACCTAGGAATTATAGGAGAGATGTATGCATATAGCAAAACCTGATAAATGTATTTAGTGTAACTCTAAATATATGCATATATTTGTATTTTTTTTTTTACTAAGTATTAGGATAGATCAGACATTTTTTGAGATGTGATTTCTGGACACTACATGAATATATTTGTGATCAAAAGCTAGAAACCATCAAGCAAAAATAAAAAATATTAATTTTCTCAGTAATCTAGAACATGGATTGGCAAACTACACTCCACAGACTGGCAGTAAAGTCTTACTGGAATACAGCCATGTCTATTTGTTTATGCCCTGTATATGGTTTTTGTCACATTAGAAGGGCAAAAATTGAGTAGTTGCCAGAGAGATGTTATGTCCCACAAGTATAAAATATTTACTACCTAACTTTTTTTTTTTTAAAGATTTATTTATTTATTTGAGAGAGAAAGAGAGAGGGAGCGGGGGGGGGGGCAGAGGGAGAAAGATAGAGAGGCAGACTCCCCACTGAGTGCAGAGCCCAGGCTGTTCCACAGGGGCTCAAGGTGGGGCTGACCTCATGACCCTGAGATCATGACCTGAGTCAAAACCGAGAGTCGAGGTTCCCCTACTAACTAACATTCCAAGGGAAAGTTTTCAGGCTACTGATCTAGAAGTCACATGGGATTTCCGAGATTGTACACACCTATATGTCTAACACATTTACCAATAAGAGCATTTCAAATACAAGATGAAAATATTTCTTTGGAATAAAAAAATATTTACTTCCTTCTGGCCATCTTAAAATGAAAGAACATAAGAGATTAGAAAGGAGAAATACACCTGAGCAGAAAAACAATTTCTTGACTTGGTGGAACCAAAAGATTATAGCAATGGAAATTTATGTCAGGGGAGAATGAGTTCCTTGGCGAAACAGAGAATTTTATTTGTGAAAATGAATTTAGTGACTTTCATAGTATTTATGAATGTCCCTGCTTGCATTTTCATGGATTAAATCCAGGAAGAAGAAATTCAACAGGGAAAAAAGATTACCATAAATAATGATTCAAAAATTCACAGACACAAACTCTCAAAAGAAGAAATATTTCAGATATATGGATACTTTCATTAGAGAAAAAATAGCCAACAGAAAGTTTGACAAAGGAATGAGGATAATGTTGGAATTCGTCCCACCTGTCATTGGACCTAGTACCAAGAGAAGTTAGGGAAGGCTGTAAAAAAAGGCTATTTCAGTTTCAGTGCAATGCTATTGGTTTATTATTTGTTCCTAGTGATCCACTTGATACTGCTTCCTACAAGGAACCTGTTAGGCTAATTGGGAGTATTCAGAATCAACATTTGAACTCATACCAAAAGACTTACTGAGACAACAAGAGTGGATTCCTCAAAAATGACCTTTCCAGTTCCATGTCCACAAAGCTAATGGTGTAAATGTGGAAATATTTTGAATAGATTTGAGACAATCTCTTTTTTAACTGAACAACAACTACCACTTAAAAATTCATGGAAAGAGAATATATATATATATATATATATATATATATATATACACACACACACACATATGACTATATACTATATATATTCTGTAAATTATGCATACCCACATATGTATACACATGCATACATATAACTACATTTATAGATATATCTGTTAAAGCATAGCTCTATCTATCAAATGGAACCCACTCATTAAACTTCATCAACTAGAATACAGAACTTATGCATAGCTCTTATACCTTTAGTCTTACAGACTCCACTCAATTCCAAAATTACTAGGTCCACACTTTTCTCCCACTCTGTCAGTGCAATAGTTTCATATATTTGTAATGTAGTTAATTTCTTTCCTACATTCACCATTCCATTCTGAGGGTCCTGGATTCTCAAATTATTATTATTTTTTTTTATTTAAAGATTTTATTTTTTTTAATTTATTTGACAGAGAGACACAGCGAGAGAGGGAACACAAGCAGGCGGAGTGGGAGAGGGAGAAGCAGGCTCCTGGCTGAGCAGGGAGCCCGATGCGGGGCTCGATCCCAGGACCCCGGGATCATGACCTGAGCCGAAGGCAGACGCTTAACAACTGAGCCACCCCGGTGCCCCTCAAATTATTTTTAAAATTTGTTTACACTAGGGATCACTTTTATTGTGAATTTCTATGGATTTGGATAAATACGTAGTGTCAAATATTTGCCATTACAGTATCATACAGTGTTTTCGCTGTCCTGAAAAAGTTTCTAAGCTCAACCTATTCAACTCTCTACCCCACCATGAAACTTTGGCAACCACTGATCTGTTTACCCTCTCTATGGCTTCCCTTTTTCCAGAATGCAATATAATCGGAATTATATAGTACATAGCCTTTTCATAGTGTCTTCTTTCATTTAGGAACATGCATTTAGGATAACACAGCATATATTTCTCACCTCTTTACTTTTAACACATCTAAGTCTTTATACTTCAAGTGTGTATCTTATAGAAAACATACAGTTGGGTCTTGTTTATTCGTATTCTCATTTTTATTGACTCTAAATATTTGTTTTTTAATTGGTATATTTAAGCCATTCAGATTTAATATGATTATTGATATAGTTAGATTAATATCAACTATGTTTGCAAGTAGTTTCTATTTGTTGGATTTATTCTTTGCTTCTTGTACTTTCTCTTTTCCTTCCCTCACAGGTTTTAGCAGAACATTTTACATTGTTGCATTTTATATACTTTCTTATTGTATTATCTTTAAAAAATACTATAGTGGTTTCCTTGAATTTACAATGTATATTTTTTAATTATTCTAAATCCACATTCAAATAACATGATAACATTTCTAGTATAGTGCAGGAACCTCATAAACATATTTCTCAATTACTCCATCTGAGTTCCATCTCTTACGACTGGGTGGTTCTTCATTTCACTCATGCATATGCTATGATCACTGAATACAGTGATGCTACTGTTACTCTAAACAGTTATCTTTTAGACCAATTAAGACTGAAAAATAAAAGATTGTATCTTACCTTCATTTATTTCTTCTTCAACACACTTTCTTTTTTATACAGTTTCCAATTTCTTACTATATTTCTCTGTCTGAAAACTTCTTTTAAAGTTTCTTGCAGGACATGTCTTCAGGGAATGAACTCCCTTAGATTTTGTTTGCCTGGGACAATATCTATTCTTTTTCCTCTTCAAAGTATAATTCCACTGGATATAGAATTCTAGATTAATGTTTATTTTTTCTTTTAATACTTAAATATTTCACTCTGCTATGTCTTCACTTAGATCATTTATAATAAGATCACTTGTTCCTTTATAGGTTAATTATTTTTTCTTTTGGCTTCTTTCAAGATTTTCTCTTTTTCCTTTTTTGGTTTTGCATTTTGAATATGAAATGCCTATGTCTGGGGGTTTTTGTTTGTTTTGTTTTGTTGTTGCTATTATTTTAAGATTCATCACATTTCCTCTTCACTTTTGAACACAGGGAAGGCTGCTCATGGGCTGGGTTCTGGTCAGAGTGGGTGGATTGTGCACTTGCCAAGGAAAGCAGACAGGGCTTGACTGGAGCCCTGTAGGTGCACTCTGCTGCTTCACGTTGTAGTGGGGGCGGGGGGGGGTGGTAAACTGAGGACCTGCTACAGGGGCAGCAAGTAGAGAGGGGCCACAGAGAAAGGCATAAAGGGCCTGAGTGTCAGCCCACCACACTTTCAAAACAAAGCCCCATCTCATGGGATCACCAACCAGGTGGTCAAGGGTCTTCCTCAGAAGAGACGCAACTAGGAGCCGGGCTTGCCAGAGAGGATGAGTCCGGTACCAGTACTGACAGCAGGGCCAAAAGGGGTCTAGCTCTTATGACTTTTCCAGATATCTCATCAGGAGCGTAGCGCTGGGTCTCATTAAGCCCCAGGAGGAAGGCCAAATAGGCCGAGCGGGCTGGGCACCACCGCCGCTTCCCCCCCCCCGCGCCCCCCCCGCAGGCCTGTGTGGCAGGTGTGAACTGTATAGGCACGCGCCACGTGATTCTATCAGCTGGGGTGCCCTTAGCTGGTCCTGGCGTCTGGACAGTCTGAATAGAGACCAGATCACTACCAGGGATCCTGGGGGCCACGGTGCCTCTGCACTTTCCAACACAAAGACACGTCTTCTAGTGAAGCCAGCTCTCAGGAGATGTCAGCAGTCCTACCACCCGCAGGCCCCTCAGAAGAAAGGAAAACTGGGAGCCCTGATTGTCAGAGAGGCCCCCTAATTCCTTACAACAGCAGGGGTCTGCCTCTCACTATCTTTAAAGGCCCTGAGAAAACATTTTTTCCCGGGGAATGAAGCTATCTGTTGAAAACTGTGTGTTAAAAATTAGCTTAAAGGATATTCTATATAACATAACCATGGGTTCTTTTCTTCATAGAAAGGAAGACAAAAGTATGTCTGAGCACTGAACCCCTTTTGATAATAGTCCTAAGTATATTTTTCTTGTATGTATTCTTGTATGTACATGTTCTTGTACATACTGTTCTTGTTCTTGCCTTTGGCAAATGCAGCCCAAATGCAAGGACACTTTACATATAGTGTGAAAGCAGGTGCTAATGCTTTCACAATGGTTCATCAACTGTCTGGAACCCCTAAAGATTGATTTCCCTAGAAACTTCACTGACTAAAGTTTATTAAGCCTGGTAAACTTGCCTGTCTCTAGAGTGCTTTCATAAGATGCTTGAAAAATTCTTTGATTGCATTTTAAAACTGTATTTGAAGAATGAAGAAAATAAGCTAGTAAAATATGAAAATGAATCAACCTGCTTTGAGGGCACAGGAGCATAATAAGAACAAAACTTGAGCCACCATTTACCAAAAGGATTAAAAGCATAATTGCAGGTCAGAAAATAATTATTCTGTGATTGCAATGGTTTAAGGGCTCTTTAATGAATAAGAACTGAATCAAAGACAACAATCAACAAGTCTATCCACTCGCAATATATAAAGTTTTATAACCCATTAGTGAAAGATTTATGTACATACACACATACACAATGATTTAGAAATTATAACCAGTTCAGAGTATAAAGAGAAAAATGTTAAAAATGTTAGATCTGGCTGGAAAGTAGCCTTAATTCCTCTGGTTCCATTTAGACATATGATCAAATGTGCAAAAAAATAAAAATAAAAATAAGCGAAATTTATTTGACTGAATTTTATCTTCAACATAAAGCAGATGTTTAAGTTGGATATTTTCTGGCCTTTTTTTTCCTGTGACAAATGAGTGAGAATTGTGGGAAATACATTTCCAAAATGCATTCATTAGGGGAGGAGGAGCAAGATGGCGGAGGAGTAGGAGACCTAAATTTTGTCTGGTCCCAGGAATTCAGGTAGATAGGGATCAAACCATTCTGAACACCTACGAACTCAACAGGAGAGAGAAGAAAAGAACAGCAGCAACTCTCTGAACAGAAAAGCGACCACTTTCTGAAAGGTAGGACGTGCGGAGAAGTGAATCTGAGGCGATATTCGGGAAGATAGACTGTGGGGGGAGAGAGCCTTGCTGGGACAGTGTGGTCTCAGGACCCTCGGGGTCACAGAAAGACCAGGGGTGCCTGAGTGTGGCAGAGCTCCCAGCAATCGGAGCAGGGAAGCCGGCTGCAGAGATGGAGCTGAGGAGTGGGCTCTCAGCTCGGGGTTGCCATAAACCATGATCTGTGGCACAGTCGGGCCACTGCTCTTCCAGCAGGGACCCAACAAATGGCAGATCCAGAGAGACTCCCCTTCCTCTCCCAGGAGAAGCAGTGCAGGAGCACACCGCAGGGATCTGCTGGGTTTGGAGACTCCAAACGGGGTTGTGTGCCAGAGATATAAATGCTCGGTGACAGGCCGGGTGAGCACGGATTGCGGCCAGAGACCGGGGAGACAGGAGTGACTGACTGCTTTTCTCTGGGGGCTCACAGAGGAGTGGGGCCCCGAGTTCTCAGCTCCTCCGGGGCGGAGATTGGGAGGCCGCCATTTTCGCTCTCGTCCTCCAAAGCTGTATGAAAGCTTGCAGGGAACAAAAGCTCCCGAGAGCAAATCCGAGCAGATTGCTTAGCCCGGACTGGCAAGGGTGGGGCAATTCCGGTTCCGGCAAAGACATTTGAGAACCACTGCAACAGGCCCCTCCCCGAGAAGATCAGCAAGAACAGCCAGCCAAGACCAAGTTTAGTGATCAATGAGAACAGCAGAACTCCAGCACTAGGGGAATACAGCACATAGAATTCATGGTTTTTCCCCCATGATTCTTTAGTCTTTCAAAGTTAATTTTTTAATTTTCTTTTTTTTCTTTTTCTATTTTTTTTTGAATTTTTCTTTTTTCCTTTTTCAACCAACATCTTATCAATCCCTTTTTTAAAAATCTTTTTTAGTTTTCATTTTTAGAGTCATATTCTATCCCTTCATAGTAGTTAACCTTATTTTTGGTATATATATATAGGTTATTCTCTCTTTAAAATTTTGGGATACAGTTGCTTCTAACAGACCAAAATATACCCTAAATCTCTAGTGTATGGCTTTGTTCTAGTCTCCTGCCTGATCACATTCTCTCACTTTTTTTTTTTTTAATTTCTCTTCTTTCTTTTTTCAACCAACTTCTTATCAATTTATAATTTTCATCTTTACAGTCATATTCCATCCCTTCATCATATTTACCCTTATTTTTGTACATATGTAAGTTTTTCTTTCTTTAAAATTTTGGGAGGCAGTTTCTTCTAAGAGACCAAAATATGCCCAAAATCTACTGTGTGGCACTGATCTATTCACCAGCCTGATCATATTTGATCATATTCTTTTTTTTCTCTCTTTTTCTTTTTCTTTTTTCTTTCTTTCCCTTTCTTTTCCCCCAGTTTCAGGTATCTTCTGATTTGTTTAGTGTATATTTTTCTGGGGTTATTGTTACCCTGTTAGGATTTTGTTCTCTCATTCATCTATTCTCCTCTGGACAAAATGACAAGATGGAAAAAATCACCTCAAAAAAAAGAACAAGAGGCAGTACCGACTGCTAGAGACCTAATCAATACGGACATTAGTAAGATGTTGGCACTAGAGTTCAGAATGACGATTATAAAGATACTAGCTGGGCTTAAGAAAAGCGTGGATGATACTAGAGAAACCTTTTCTGGAGAAATGAAAGAACTAAAATCTAACCAAGTCAAAATCAAAAAGGCTATTAATGAGGTGCATTCAAAAATGGAGGCTCTAACTGCTAGGATAAATGAGGCAGAAGAGAGATTTAGTGATATAGAAGACCAAATGATAGATAATAAAGAAGCCGAGAAAAAGAGAGATATACAACTACTGGATCAAGAGGAGAGAATTTGAGAGATAAGTGATACCATAAAATGAAACAACATTAGAGTAACTGGGGTCTCAGAAGAAGAAGAAAGAGAGAGAGGGGCAGAAGGTATATTGGAGCAAATGATAGTGGAGAAATACCAAATCTGGGGAAGGAAACAGACATTCAAGTCCAGGAGGCACAGAGAACCCCCCTCAAAATCAATAAAAATAAGTCAACACCCCAACATCTAATAGGAAAACTTATAAGTCTCAGAGACAAAGAGAAAATCCTGAAAGCAGCTTGACACAAGAGGTCTGTAACCAACAATAGTAGAAATATTAGATTGGCAACAGACCTACCCACAGAGACCTGGTAGGCCAGAAAGGACTGGCAGGATATATTCAGAGCACTAAATGAGAAAAATATGCAGCCAAGAATACTATATCCAGCTAGGCTGTCATTGAAAATAGAAGGAGAGATAAAAAGCTTCCAGGACAAACAAAAACTAAAGGAATTTGCAAACATGAAACAGCCCTACAAGAGATATTGAAAGGGGTCCTCTAAACAAGGAGAGAGCCTAAAAGTAACATAGACCAGAAAAGAACAGAGACAATATACAGTAACAGTCACCTTATAGGCAATACAATGGCACTAAATTCATATCTTTCAATAGTTACCCTGAATGTAAATGGGCTAAAGGCCCCAATCAAAAGACACAGGCTATCAGATTGGATAAAAAAGCAAGACCCATCAATATGCTGTCTGCAAGAGACTCATTTTAGACCCAAAGACACCTCTAGATTGAAAGTGAGGGGGTGGAAAAACATTTACCATGCTAATGGACACCAAAAGAATGCTGGGGTGGCAATCCTTATATCAGACAAATTAGATTTTAAACCAAAGACTATAATAAGAGATGAGGAAGGACACTATATCCTACTTAAAGGGTCTATCCAACAAGAAAATCTAACAATTGTAAATATCTATGCCCCTAACATGGGAGCAGCCAATTATATAAGCCAATTAATAACAAAATCAAAGAAACACATCAAGAACAATACACTAATAGTAGGGGACTTTAACACCCCCCTCACTGAAATGGACAGATCATCTAAACAAAAGATCAGCAAGGAAATAAAGACTTTAAATGACACACTGGACCAGATGAACTTCACAGATATATTCAGAACATTCCATCCCAAAGCAACAGAATACACAATTTCTCTAGTGCCCATGGAACATTCTCCAGAATAGATCACATCCTAGGTCACATATCAAGTCTCAACCAGTACCAAAAGATTGGGATCATTCCTTGCATATTTTCAGACCACAGTGCTTTGAAACTAGAAGTCAATCACAAGAGGAAAGTGGGAAAGAACTCAAATAGATGGAGGCTAAAGAGTATCCTACTAAAGAATGAAAGGGTCAACCAGGAAATTAAAGAAGAATTAAAAAAATTCGTGGAAACAAATGAAAATGAAAACACAATTGTTCAAAATCTTTGGGATACAGCAAAGACAGTCCTAAGAGGAAGTATATAGCAATAAAAGCTGTTCTCAAGGAACAAGAAACTTCTCAAATACACAACCTAACCCTACACCTAAAGAAGCTGGAGAAAGAACAGCAAATAAAGCCTAAACCCAGCAGGAGAAGAGAAATAATAAAGATCAGAGCAGAAATCAACGAAATAGAAACCAAAAGAACAGTAGAACAGATCAATGAAACTAGGAGCTGGTTCTTTGAAAGAATTAACAAGATTGATAAACCCCTGGCCAGACTTACCAAAAGAAAAGAGAAATGACCCAAATCAACAAAATCATGAATGAAAGAGGAGAGATCACAACCAACACCAAAGAAATACAAACAATTATAAGAACATATTATGAGCAACTCTATGCCAGCAAATTAGATAACCTGGAAGAAATGGATGCATTCCTAGAGATGTATCAACTACCAAAACTGAACCAGGAAGAAATAGAAAACCTGAACAGACCTATAACCACTAAGGAAATGGAAGCAGTCATCAAAAATCTCCCAACAAACAAAAGCCCAGGGCCAGATGGCTTCCCAGGGGAATTCTACCAAACATTTAAAGAAGAATTAGTACCTATTCTTCTGAAACTGTTCCAAAAAATAGAAATGGAAGGAAAACTTCCAAACTCATTTTATGAGGCCAGCATTACTTTGATCCCCAAATCAAAGACCCCATCAAAAAGGAGAATTACAGACCAATATCCCTGATGAACATGGATGCAGAAATTATCAGCAAAATACTAGCCAATAGGATCCAACAGTACATTAAAAGGATTATTCACCACGACCAAGTGGGATTTATCCCTGGGCTGCAAGTTTGGTTCAACATCTGCAAATCAATCAATGTGATACAATACATTAATAAAAGAAAGAACAAGAACCATATGATCCTCTCAATAGATGCAGAAAAAGCATTTGACAAAGTACAGCATCCTTTCTTGATCAAAACTCTTCAGAGTATAGGGATAGAGAGTACATATCTCAATATCATAAAAGCTGTCTATGAAAAACCTACAGCAAATATCATTCTCAATGGGGAGGAACTGAGAGCTTTCCCCCTAAGGTCAGGAACATGGCAGGGATGTCCACTATCACCACTGCTGTTCAACATAGTACTAGAGGTCCTAGCCACAGTAATCAGACAACCAAAAGAAATAAAAGGCCTCCAAATCGGCAAAGAAGTGAAACTCTCACTGTTTGCAGATGATATGATGCCTTATGTGTAAAACCCAAAAGACTCCAGCCCAAAACTGCTAGAACTCATACAGGAATTCGGTAAAGTGACAGGATATAAAACCAACGTACAGAAATTGGTGGCATTCCTATACACCAACAATAAGACAGAAGAAAGAGAAATTAAGGAGTCGAGCCCATTTACAATTGCACCCAAAATGGTAAGATACCTAGGAATAAATCTAACCAAAGAGGCAAAGAATCTGTACTCAGAAAAGTATAAAATACTCATGAAAGAAATTGAGGAAGACACAAAGAAATGGAAAGACATTCCATGCTCATGGATTGGAAGAATAAATATTGTGAAGATGTCAATGCTACCTAGAGCAATCTACACATTCAATGCAATCCCTATCAAAATACCATCAACTTTTTTCAAAGAAATGGAACAAATAATCCTAAAATTTGTATGGAACTAGAAAAGACCCTGAATAGCCAGAGGAATGTTGAAAAAGAAAAGCAAAGCCGGTGGCATCACAATTCCGTACTTCAAGTTCTATTACAAAGCTGTCATCATCAAGACAGTATGGTACTGGCACAAAAACAGACACATAGATCAATAGAACAGAATAGAGAGCCCAGAAATTGACCCTCAACTCTATGGTCAACTAATCTTCGACAAAGCAGGAAAGAATGTCCAATGGAAAAAAGACAGTCTCTTCAACAAATGGTGTTGGGGAAATTGGACAGCCACATGCAGAAGACTGAAACTGGACCATTTCCTTACACGACACACAAAAATAGACTCCAAATGGATGAAAGTGAGACAGGAGTCCATCAAAATCCTAAAGGAGAAGACAGGCAGCAACCTCTTCAACCTCAGTGCAGCAACTTCTTCCTAGAAACATCGGCAAAGGCAAAGGAAGCAAGGGCAAA
This sequence comes from Phoca vitulina, assembly GCF_004348235.1. Taxonomy (NCBI): domain Eukaryota; kingdom Metazoa; phylum Chordata; class Mammalia; order Carnivora; family Phocidae; genus Phoca; species Phoca vitulina. The sequence goes on from NW_022589704.1 coordinate 41,627,607, forward strand.
AATGAACTATTGGGACTTCATGATAAAAAGCTTTTGCACAGCAAAGGAAACAGTCAACAAAACCAAAAGACAACCTACAGAATGGGAGAAGATATTTGTAAATGACACATCAGATAAAGGGCTAGTATTCAAAATCTATAAAGAACTTATCAAACTTAACACCCAAAGAACAAATAATCCAATCAAGAAATGGGCAGAAGACATGAACAGACATTTTTCCAAAGAAGATATCCAAATGGCCAACAGACACATGAAAAAGTGCTCAACATTGCTCGACATCAGGGAAATCCAAATCAAAACCTCAATGAGATACCACCTCACACCAGTCAGAATGGCTAAAATTAATAAGTCAGGAAACGACAGATGTTGGCAAGGATGCAGAGAAAGGGGAACCCTCCTACTGTTTGTGGGAATGCAAGCTGGTGCATCCACTCTGGAAAACAGTATGGAGGTTCCTCAAAAAGTTGAAAATAGAGCTATCATATGATCCAGCAATCGCACTACCGGGTATTTACCCCAAAGATACAAATGTAGGGATCCGAAGGGGTACATGCACCCCGATGTTTATAGCAGCAATGTCCGCAATAGCCAAACTATAGAAAGAGCCAAGATGTCCATCGACAGATGAATGGATAAAGGAGAAGTGGTATATATACACAATGGAATATTATGCAGCCATCAAAAAAAATGAAATCTTGTCATTTGCAATGACATGGATGGAACTAGAGGGTATTATGCTGAGTGAAATAAGTCATTCAGAGAAAGACATGTATCATATGACCTCACTGATATGAGGACTTCTTAATCTCAGGAAACAAACTGAGGGTTGCTGGAGTGGTGGGGGGTGGGAGGGATTGCGTGGCTGGGTGATAGACATTCGGGAGGGTATGTGCTATGGTGAGCGCTGTGAATTGTGTAAAACCTTTGAATCACAGACCTGTACCTCTGAAACAAATAATACATTATATGTTAAAAAAAAAAAGAAGTTAGTAAGAAGGGAAAAATGAAGGGGCGGGGCATCGGAGGGGGAGACGAACCATGAGAGACTATGGACTCTGAGAAACAAACTGAGGGTTCTAGAGGGGAGGGGGGTGGGAGGATGGGTTAGCCTGGTGATGGGTATTAAAGAGGGCACGTATTGAATGGAGCACTGGGTGTTATATGCAAACAATGAATCATGGAACACTACATCAAAAACTAATGAGGTATGGTGATTAACATAACATAATAAAATAAAAAAAAAAGAAAAGAAAAACAAAATGCATTCATTAGGGCTTTACCCAAGTGCAAGGAAAGAAGATGAAGTGACAAGTCAATTTCAATATAATATAGGTTTGAAAGGATTTTTTCCACCTTGAGTAATTATGAGACTAATTTCAAATGCTCAATCTATTACTAGGCTTGGAACAACTTGTGGTTACATGTTAAAATAAAAAAAAATATTTTTAGGGGTACATTTGAAGACCTCATTTTGAATTGAGGAACCTAAGGATGTTCATGCTCAAAGTCAAAACCTGACATGTTATCGAGAGAAAAACAGAAAGAACATATTTACACGTCACTGTAGGTAGGTAAACTGCTTCAAGTTCACTATCTTCAACAAAAACTAGCGACGTTGTATTTAGAAACTTGTTTAATTCTATCAGCCTTTTCTGCATATATGTAAATAGAATTATTAATAGTTAGCTCGTTTAGTTGATGTGATGAGTAAATGAAGTGAAGTGCAGGCAGAGCCTTAGCACCTCTCTAAAAATAGATACTCGGTAAATACCATTCCTCCTCTTACTCCTTTGGGAACGTCGATCGCTTAACAGTATGGCCATATCCCATTCTCAAACAAAGTATTTCTACCTCTATGATATTTAAAGGCTGTAATTTCTCTCTCTGAACACAAGATTCTGTCTTTTCTCTCTGTGTCATTTACTACCATTGAAATTGTCCTTTGGTTCTTGGTTTGTTCAACCTCACTTTGCAAAACAGTGTTAAACATCAATTAGTAAGTGTCAGGCACTGGGTAGGCATTGGTGAACATAAAAGAAAATTGAAAGAACTCAGTGCCTGAACTAGATGAGCTCACAGTTCATTTAAATAGAAGCAAATTATTGTGTGTCAACTATACCCAAATGAAAAAATAATCATAAGCAAGTTAAATAACTTATAAGGAGATTACAATATAAAAATGTGTTCAATTATATTTTTTATCTCTCTGCTTTTATACCCACAGATACACCTGGTAATATACACACAAAACCAACTGATTTCCCAGTACCTCAAATTACTCCTGTCTCGCCTTCCAAAACAGCCTTCAGTCTCACTGAAACATCTCATTTCCTCACCTCTTTCTAGTCATGTAATTTACCCCAGATTATTTTATTCTTTATATCCATTCAGTTTAACAACAGTCTGATTAGAAACTTAAATCCCCTCATCTTTCTGGTTGAGCCTTGTTGTTCAAGATGATAGTATTTATACCATGCAGTAGATAGGTTTAATTTACTTCCTAGGCATTATATGGCCATAAAGTAGGGAACGGATATAAAATATCTGGCATATAGTCATATTTGGTATTTTTATTATTAATGTTAGTATTAATACTAATCTAGGTATTTCAATAATAAGGGCAACAAAATCATTCTGAAATGTATATATATTAATTAAAAAAACACAATAAGATTATGTTTTCCTTTTATATTAAATGTTTACTGCTCACCTGTTCACCTACTTTTTTCTTATCTATCAGTAAATCATCATGCATATGACTACGTATGTGGTCTAGTTACCTAATATTTTAACACTATTGTACATTTTCCAGAAGGACAATTTCTAGAAAGAAAATGTAAAGTTGCAGGAATACTAATGTTCTAGGAGTTTAGCATTTCTCCCAGAAGTGCTACAAATAAACACCTGAATACTTTCTCCTTCAGAACCAGTAGGTTTAAATAGAATTCTGTTTAGGTTTTTGAATTGTGACATATGTTAATCCCAATGAGAGTCTCTGCATGAAATGAATGTTAGCAGAATTTCAACATGGTATTATCAAGATAACTTGCCACTTTGCAATAAATATGCTATAAATATTCTGACCTTTGGGAGTTTAAACCTATAGGAAATAATTCAACAAACTATAATTTGATGACCTGAGAGCAACCATTATGCAGTAAGGGGTCAATAACACCTAACATATTTTCATAATTCACATTCAGATATAATATTATATATATTATTATTATTATTTAATAAAAAATTTTATTAGAACATTTTAATAATAAATAAATAAAATTTATTTGCAAATTATTATAGTTTAAAATGCATTTGAAATTAAAATTTCGACTAATGCTCAGTAAAGTTTTCTGTATCTTTATCAAGTGTTGTCAATTAGTTTTTATATTTTTTAAATACATTTTAAATATAGAAAATGAGAGATTTTTTTCCAATGTAATTTCGTCTCTTAGGTTTCAATATTTAACAGTCATGCCCATACTTTAATGTGCAGAACCAGAATTAACAAGAAAGACTAAAAATCTGTCCATATCTAATGCTAGGATAGAGATGACTTAGGTCCAATGCTTTAGTCCTCAGACTAAGGTTGTGCTTTCAAACAAAAGGGGCAGGGGAGAAAGTAGGGAGAAATAAGGAGGAAGGAAGGAAATGAGGGCAAAAGTAAAGGGAGAGAAGAAAGACAAAATCTGAGAGAAAACCTGGTCGACTGTTTGGGGTGCATTCTCTTTCCCTGGCCACGGTTTTAAATAAGTAAACAGGCACAGTCATAAACACTGATCTCTTAAAACTAAAGATGACCTGTGATGCTCAAGACACTGTGTTTGGTCTTACTACCATTCTTTTATTCTAATAGGAGAGCTCTTAAAATGAGTTTTCCTGGAGGAGAAGCAGTTACTAAACATGTGCATCGAGTTCCCTCCCTCTCTGGGGTCCATAGGAGTGTGAGTAAGATGCTATTGCTTTTTAGGCCAGACAAGGTGATAATTTAAATGAGATCCCTTCAATATCACTATTATAACCTGTCCAAAATTATAAAATAACAATGAGAAATAATTTGTATAGCTTGTGTGGTTTCCATTTTATGGTGGGGAGGGAGAAATAAGCATATACATTGAAGGAAGGAAAGTTGTATATGTTAATTTAAATAAACAAATGTTAAGTAAAAGTTCTCACTGGTTCCTTTTTGCAAAGTGGATTAGCCTTCATGAGATGTGATTTTAAGACAGGCATTACTAGTGTTACCAGTATGGGTAGTAGATAACCTATTCTTAAGTTTTTGTTACTGCTCAGGAAGAAGATTATTGTAAATCAGAGATGGCAGAAGACACTGTTCCAAAATGTGATGTTTAACTTTTCAATAACCCTAGGAATTAGCTACAAATATTGTCTCCACTTAAACATAAGGAAACTGAAGCAAAAAATAATTTAGAAAGTATCTTTAGTCTAATAATTATGGAGGAAATATGAATAAAGAATTCTTTGGAAAAACATAACCAGATGAAGGAAAAGATCTCAAGTTTCACCATATTTATTAGTCACAGCTAATAAGTCACAGCTTCTTGCTGTGATATTTTTATAAGGAGCAATAGTCTCTCCAAGTTTTTCAGCTTTTATCTGCAAAGTTTTTCTTTTATAGCTCATAGAAATAATCCTTATGATAAATGCAATTCAGGCAAAATGAACCTACGAGGGAAATTGAACTTATTTAACCGAAATTATAATTTTTTTCTTAAATGAAACAGGATTTGTTCATCTAAGTCATAAATGAATTCACTGACTTCAGATGTAGAAAATAAAAGTGTTCTCTCAACTGGAGTCACAATGCAAGGTAAAGTATACATACCTACCCATATATACATAAATATATTCATAAAATATACCCATACTTATGCTTACATTTATGTTCCAAACATCACCAATGTATTTCACATTCAAAGTTCCACTCTTTATTTTAGTCCCCAGGTAGTAAACTATGTGAGCTAAACCCCATCCTGCTCAATTACACAGGGGGGAATCTACTCCTGAAAATTTGCCCAACTTTAGCCTCTGCACCACCCTCCCCAGGCATTATGGGTCATCCAGAGACTTGTGCCTGCTCCTAGAAAGATGAATCCTCCCTTTGCCTCAGCCTGACCCCTTACATATTGAGGAGATGATCCCTGGGAAGGCCACCACCATGTACAGCCCCACCTCAAACTCCCTGCTTGGCCACTGCAAAGTGTTTTTGAAAAATTTTGACTCTGAAACCTACTAGATGAAAGAAAAGAATATAAATAGCAAAATCATAGAAGAGAAAATTAAAAGTTGTAATTATTATCATATGTGCAACATTTTTCTTATATTTATTTTCATATTCCTCACTAATTATTCCCCTTAACCTTTGTAATTTAGTTTCTTTTTCAGTATGCTACCCAAAATGTTGTATTGAAGGTCACTGGAGACCTTCTGAATATTAAATCTAACCTTTCGTAGATCTCTTGATCTTTCTTAAATTTTTTTTTTTAAGATTTTATTTATTTATTTGAGAGAGAGAGAGAATGAGAGACAGATAGCAAGAGAGGGAAGAGGGTCAGAGGGAGAAGCAGACCCCCCGCTGAGCAGGGAGCCTGATGTGGGACTCGATCCCAGGACTCCAAGATCATGACCTGAGCGGAAGGCAGTCGCTTAACCAACTGAGCCACCCAGGCGCCCGATCTTTCTTAAATTTAATCTTATGACTATACCTCTGTAATTTTTCCTCTCTGGACGTTTGTTACACGGTGTCATCCTATTTCTAGCAAATTATCCTTCCCCCCACCCCACCCTCTCACTCAGGAATCTGATTGATTTTACCAATTTTGCCAATCTCTGTCTATACTAATTTATTCCAAACCATTATCTCTTTCAGAACACTTTCTGAAAGGTCAATCACAAATTGAAATTCCAACTGGCTTCTGGTGTCAATATGTAAATATGCTAGTCATTTCACTCTTAACAAATAGAAAAAAAAGACAAAAGTCATTCTGCGTATCCTGTGTGTAGTATAAGTAGCTGATGAATTTGGATGACGGGTGTATTGAAGTTCTTTGTACTATTCTTGCAATTCGTCTATGAATTCAAAATGATATCGATCTATATAATAAATATAAAAATTTACTAAAACAAGCTGATATCAATTGAGTGTGCACCACTTTCTCTCACATATCAGTAAATGGCTTTCTCATAATCTCAATTTGAGATTATACTTGTTAAGAGCCAAGGGTCTAACATTAGATTCATTCAAATCCTGGTTATTCCATTTACAACTAATATGACTTTTGCCTATGAGCTAAATCTCTCTAAATTGTATTCTTTCTGCAAGATAGGGGGAACATTTATTTATTTTATTTATTTTTTAGAGTGATTGTGACAATTAGGGGAGATAATCCGTATAAAAGGGTCAGTAGTAAGAACATAAGCATCAGCTTATACAATTACTAATATTGCTATTTCTCCTTGTACCTTCACATCTAAATAATTGCTACACTTAGGAATACTATCTCTACAACACCATATTCCTTCACTTCATCTATTCACATTACATGGTTTTACTTTGTGATTATTATAGCAAAAATTTTTATTACTCCCTTCTTCTAAACCATGTTATTTATAGCTGCTAGATGAAAAGGCATATGCTACAGTTCAAATTGTGCATTTTCCTTTGCTGATGAGCCTTTATTGTGAGCCCCATTACTTCCCAAATTATGTCAAGGGCCTCAGTGTGACACTTGAAGTCTTCTAAAATATGGCCCCAATACATATTCTTTATTCCATTATTATCTTCCATTATTCCCTACAACTATCTAATAGTACAGTCAGACTACTTGTTATTCCACATGTATGTCTTGCGTTCTCCTGCTTTTGCACCATTGTCATGCTGAACCCATCTTTTGTCTTGACTCCTCTCCCCACTTAGGTGTCTTCTGTCCAAATCCTTCCTACAGATGTTAAATAAGGCCACATTAAGGCAACTGCTGTGCAAGAAAAACCCTAAAATGTCAGTAGTTTGACACAATTGTTTATTCTGGTTCATGGTAAGCCTCCAAATAGGTGCCCTAGCTTGGAATGCAGCTCTCCTATACAAGGTAATTCAGGAACCCGGTCTCTTTCAGCCCTACGGTTCTGCCATTTTTAATTCATGACTTCCAAGGTTACCATGCTCATCTGCGTCAAGTCAGTGGAGAGGGAAGGAATGTGGAGGGTTTTATGGGCCAGACCTGGAGTTCTACGATACCATTTTTTTTCTCTCATCACATTGTCAACAACTCAGTTATATGGTTACAATTGATTTCAGTGGAGTCTGACAGTATAACCTGGCTGTGTGCATAGGAAGATGAAGAAACAAGTCTTAGTCTTACTCTCTGCCGCACTAAATTCTGGGTACATTTCAAATATTCTCTCTTCTGTGAAGTTCTTCCTATCCCTCCCAAGCAGATGTCATGTATGATACCTAATACATAGGTAGGAGTATAACAATAAATTTACATTTCTAAATTCGAAGTTAGCTATTACAGGATGTTACTGGTGAAAATTTTGTATTAAACTTGTTAAAGGAGATCGTAAAACAAGAGTATGCATGCTCTTTATGGATTTTTTATAGAACAGAATCTGTATTCATCTGTATAGAACAGAATATGTATTCATACCAGATGGCAAGAGGATGAGTTAATCAATCTCTTAAGATCCCTTATGACCTTCTAATTCTAATGATTTAAATGCTTTTGAAAAGGTATTTCCAAGTGTCATTTTATTTTCTATTGCGACAGTGTACACAACTTGTGTCAGGTTTTTAAGCTTTCCAAATGTCAGTGCAATTGGCATTTCCATAGAGTAGATGTTTTTAACCAATGTTCACCTTATTTGACTGAATTTAAGGGAATTGAATAAAATTGAAGAACGTATTTACTCTCTCTGTACCTTATCATGGAGAAGCAAACCCTATTGCAATTTAATAATCAAAATCTTATTGCCCAGATTTTGAAATTATGCTATGAAAGCCATCTGTATTGCAGACTTATTCAGAAGATGTAGGGTATGATGGGCCCACCCAGACAGTGCTGCCCTCGGTGTTTTTCCGAGCTCCACAGAGAGCTTTCTCCAGATGTTGCCAGGCAACAAAAGCTCGTACAAAGAGATTTCTTGTTCATCAACTAAACCTCGTTGGTAATACAATGAGACTCAGGATTTTTACCACTTGAGCAGGTGGAATTACAAGTAAAATGACTTTAGTCATAATCTCAGAGGAAAGAATCAGTGCATCGATTTTTATTTTTTAAAAATGATAGTTACCTTGATAGAGAGATCTGTAATCAAAACGATAGCCATCACATTAATCATATGCATGTTGTCTGTGTCAAGGGGCAGAACGGGAGACTTCAGGAAGAATTTTTTAAATTATATAAATAGTACATTATATGAATAGGAAATTAATAGGAGACAAATTGATGTAGCAGCCCTAGCAAAGAATGATCAGACTTAACAGTCACGATTTAAGAGTAGTCGATGCTAAAGGATGCATGTTCTGACAGAATTTTGCAGTTGGGCAGAGTACAATCATGTGAACATTGGAGTGCAGATAAATGAAATACAGTATAAAATATAGAAAGAGCGACCTATGACTTCCTCATAGGTAGGCAGTGGCAGCCATAAGTACATAACACGATATGTTACGGGGGATATCTAATAAAATACCACATAATCAAATGATCATTTCTAAATGATCTCTAGCAAGAATTAAAACAAACTTTTCCTATTCACTGTCTCTGTCTCTGTCTCTCTCTCTCTCTGTGCATGTGCATGTTTGCATGAAAATTTGTTCATAGGCAAACTTTGAATAGTTTATGTGTTTCTAGTTATAGGACAATGTTACATGCCCTTGTTAGATAAAGAGCCACAGAAGGAAATAGGTCAGTTAAGAGGAGAAAATCAGCATGATCTTGAGTGTGGGCCAGGAAAATACAAATATAACATGTTGAATAGGATTCTAAGTACAGAGAAAAAATTTAAAATATTTATCATAACTACTGAGTATTTATATATTTTTAAAATTTTTTTGATATGTTTAAACACTTTACACATATTTTATTATTTAGGTGCCAGTTTGTTCATATCCTGCCTTTAATCTTGTCCTATGCACACAATTTCAAATGTAGCTATCTTCACCCCATGTCCACCTATAAACTTATTCCTCTCAATTATAATCAATTCTCTGTTATCCAGCTTGGCAGGGAACTGTTATATTCACATTATTTAAATTTTCTGGTTCTAATCTACATCATACATGGACTATTAATTTTTAAAGTGCAGGACTATAAAAATTACTTTACTATTAAAATGGTACTAAGTTAAATTACTACTTTTCATATGTATAGAATTTTGCAGTTTTACCTAATTTAATCATCATTTATTAAAAACTTCAATTATAAAAAAATAAATAAATAAATAAATAAAAACTTCAATTATACTGCAATAATTTAGTGTGTTTAAAGTTACTGTCTTTTTCCTCAAGAAGCATATAGTGCATTGATTTTATATGATAAAATTCAAAATAGAGCAAAAATTGCAAATACAAAAAGTATATGCTCTCAATGTAGAAAAAGACCCATTCTCCAGAGATTTGTCACAATGGCGTCCTTTATATTATTGCAGAATCAAATCATGTTATCAGTTTTTCATGTTGAAGGCTCCATAATATTTTATAGTATTCTCTGTGTTTTATAGATTCTTAGTTTTGTTTCCACCTATTCATAAATATCTTTTGAGGACAATGAGTAGGTAGATTTCTTTTTTTTAATCTTACAGAGGCGTGTGTTTTAACTTTCCAAGCTTCAAAACAGGTGTGTTACATCACTGGGGAGCCTAACTGCAAAACTAAACTCTCAACATTTATATCTCTGTGATGATGGTTGTTATAGTTTAATGCTTGAACCCATATAATCACATAGTAAAGTGTCTTATGATCCTCATTTGGTAGCTGAATGGGTAAACTGATATTACAAAGATTATGGGATGAATGATTTGTGGATATTCAGTCTGTTTGAGACTTCCACTTCCAGTATGAAGGAGTAGGTAGTATTTGACAAACCTTCTGATAAGAACATGTAAAAAATTATATAAAGTACAGAGAAAGAGAGAGAGAGGAAGAGACTGAGATTGACAGATATGAAGAAAAGCAGGGCTTGAGGCTCCAAGATCCTGGAGAAAGTATGCATGCATTTCCTACTGCTGTTGTAACCAATTAGTACAAATATAGTCACTTAAAACAACATAAATTTGTTATCTTCTTGTTCTGGAGATAAGTCTACAACGGGCCTTATGTGGCTAAAATCAAGGTGTTGGCCAAGCTGCATTCCTTTTGCGAGCTCTAGGGGAAAATCCATTCCCCTGACTTTTCCAGCTTTTAGAAGCCACTCACATTCCTTAGGTAATGATCTCTGCCAGCAATCATATCACTCTTCATATCCCCTTCTCTGACTCTGACACCCCTGCCTTCCTGTATTTGAGAACATGGTGATTACATTGATCCCACCCAGACAGTCTAAACTAATCTCCCCATCCCACGATCCTTAATTTATTCATATTTGCAAGTCTCTTTTGCCAAATAAGGAAACATATTTACAGATTTCAGGAAGTAGGAAATGGCTATCTTTGGGTAGCCATTATTTTTATTTGCCATCTGTGTATTTTCTTTGGTGTGGTGTCTCTTCAGATCTTTTGCCTATAATTTGGTTGGGTAATTTGATTTCTTACTGTTGAATAAATGTGTATTATTCAAGCTGCTGAGTCTGTGGTAACTTTTATGCCACAATAGAAAACTAATATTAAAACATAAACAAAGAGTGCAATACCCTCAACGTGTTGTTAAAAAAAAAAAAAAGGATTTGAATGGAGTGAGCCTTGGAACAAATCAAGGATGACACCAGAAAGTTACCCCCTAGAAGTAAGAGCAAATCAGAAGCAGACCAACCTCTACTAGATCAGGATTATGAATGAATAAATTATCTGACATGCAATTTAACATGCAATATCCATCATTCAATTAAGAAAAATGTTGAAAATTAGCCCAATTTGATCAATATTTATATTTTGATGTGTATCTTTTAACAATTTTTCATAGGTTCATTTAATCGTATGCAAATTTAGACCGTGTATAGGATTTGCGTTTCTATGTTTAAAAACAACATATATAATAACTTGCTTTATTTTTTTTAACACAGGTGAATTGGGAGTCACATGCATACAGATGTAGTAATCCAGGGTTACATCTAACATACTTAAGCTGCCATGTTGTGAGCTGCTCTGTGGAGATTATCAGTATGGCAAGGAACGGAGGGTAGCCTTCAGCCAAAAGCTAGTAGGGAACTGAGATCCTTACTCCAAACGCCTAAAGAGACTGAATCCTGCTAGCAGCCACACAAGTGAGCTTGAAAGTAGATTTTGCCCCAGTGAGCCTTGAGATGATTTCAGCCCTGCTGACACCTTGTGGGAGATGCTGAGCTCTAAGCTCAACTACGCCGCACCCAGATACCTGGCCCACAAAAACTGTGGGATAATAGATATTATTTTAAACCACTAAGTTTGGAAGTAATTCTTACTCTCTGATAGTAACTAATATACAAATAAGGGGGAAAACATGTCATTTTGTTTTTAAATAAAACATGGATCTTTCTAGCCTCCTCCCCTTAATTATCTGTAAACTCCCACTCAAAGAATGAAACCTGATTTCTACAGTCTGCCATCCATTTATTTAATTGTTCATTTTCAGTATACACATATAAGAGTATTAGAATTTTTAACCCATACTTCTGTCAGATGCAACTTTATCTATTAGATTATAATGCTTAGGTGCAGTTTCTTTGGTCTTTCATTTTACAAACTCCACTCATTTTCAAAGTTACTTTGATCAGTACTTCTCCCCTCATCTTCTTTAGTGAGATTGTTTCATACATTTGTGCTATAGTCAGACTGCTTTGGTATATTCTGCACTCCATTCTTGGACTTCCCCAACACCCTACATGACTGTTTTAAATGTGTGCCTGCATTGATTTTGCTCTTTGTTCTGTAAAGTTCAATGATTCTCACAAATGTGTCACATACATTGGAGGATTGTTTTGCCATCCTATATATTTCCTGTTTCACCTGTCAACCCTCCCTCCCACTCCACTGAAAGTCTGACAATGACTGATATTTTTATAGTCTGTATTAATTTTGCCTTTTCAAGAATGTCATATTATTGGAATCATTGATCATTTTTCACTGATGTTTCACTTAGCATATGCATTTAGGCTCATGCGCATCTTTCTGTAGCTTGATCATTTCTTTTTATCATTGAATAATATTCCATTGTGTGGATGAATCACAATGTGTTTATCCACTCACCTACTGAAAGACATCTTGGGGGGCACCTGGGTGGCTCAGACAGTTAAGAGTCTGCCTTCAGCTCACATCATGATCTCAGGGTCCTGGGATCAAACCCCACATGTCTGGCTCCCTGTTCAATGGGGAGTTTGCTTCTTCTCCCTCTGCCTCTCCCCCCTTCTCGTGTTCTCTCTCTCTCAAATACATAAGTAAAATCTTTAAAAAAAAAAGACGTCTTGGTTACTTTCAGTTTTTGGTCATTATTAATAAAGCTGCCATAAGCATTTCTGTGCAGGTATTTGCGTGGACATAAGTTTTCAAATCAATTGGGTAAATACCTAAAAGTGGGATTGCTGGATTACATGGTAAGATTACCTTTAGCATTGTACAAAACTGCCAAACTACCTTCCAAAGTGACTATAAAATTTTGCAAGCCCACCAGCAATGAATGAAGGTTCCTATTGTGCTACATCCTTACCAGCATTTTATAATATCACATTTGAGATTATAGCCATTCTAATAGGTGTGTGGTAGTATCTCATTGTTTTAACTTCTATTTCCTAGTGATGCATGGTATTTAGCACCCTTTCAAATGCTTAGTTTCCATTTGTGTATCTTCCTGGCTGAAGTGTCTGTTCTGATTTTTTATACAGGTTTTTAATTTGAGCTGCTGGTGTCATTATTCTTAACATTTTTTTTTATTTTGAATATCAGCCCTTTATCAGATATGTGTTTTGAAATATTTTCTACCTGTCTATGGCTTATCTTTCCTTCTTTCATCAGAAGCCTTCAAAGAATAGATTTAAGTTTAATAAAGTCCAACATATCAACTATTTCTTTCATCAGTCATGCTTTTAGCCCTGTACTAAAAGATTATAACTAAAATCATAGGAACTTCTTCTATGTTTTCTTCTGGAAGTTTTATAATTTTGCACTTTATGTTTAAGTCTATCATCCATTTTGAGTTAATTTTGGTGAAAGATGTAATACTGTTTCTAGATTCTTTTTTTTTTTTTGCATGTGGACATCTAATTGTTTCAGCACTATTTATTGAAAATAACCATCCTCTCACCATTATATTTGCTCCTTTGTCAAAAATCAGTTGATTATCTTTGTGTAGGTCTGTTTCTGAGCTCTCTATTGTGTTCCTTTGATCTATGTGTCTATATTTTTTCCAGTATCATACTCTCTTGATTAGGCAGCTACATAGCAAGACTTAAAATTGCATAGGGGAGTCCTCCCATTTTATTCTCCTTCTTCAGTAATGTGTTGGCTATTCTAGGTCTTTTGTCTCCCATAAACTTTAGAAACAGTTTGTTGTTAACTTCATAATCACTTGCTAGCATTTTGGTTGGAACTGTGTAACATCTATATACAAAGTTTGAAAGAATTTACCTGTTAACAATATTGAATCTTCTATTCTATGATTGTGGAATAGCTCTCCATTTATTCAAATGTTTGTTGGTTTCTTCTATCAGAATTTTACGTTTCTCACACGCACACATTATTTTTTAGATTTCAGTCTTCTTGTGAGTGCTGTCATACATGGTCTATATATGTATAGATTTCAAAGTCCAGTTGTTCCTTGATATTTTGGGGCCCTTTCCACTGTATTTAAAGTCAGCAGTGTCACATTTTCAAATTTCTCTCCCGTTCTCTAACCTCTGCTTTTATCATCATATGTCATTTCTCAGACTGACCCTCCTGCTTCTTTCTTATATTGTCCTTTGTGATTGTATTGGGCCCAGCCAGATAATCCAGGATAATTTTCTTATCTTAAAAACCTTAATTTAATTACCTCTTCAATGTCTTTTTTTTTTTTAAGGTAACATAATAGGTACCAGGGACTAGGACATAGACATCACTAAGCAACCATCATTCTATCAAATCTTGTTTCCTCTGACTTTGCTATATTGCTTTATTAGTTCTAGGAGTTTTTTTGTTAATCCTTTGTGATCTTGTACATAGACATCATGTTATGCATGAAGACTAGAGGTGTTGGACAGAAGAGGAACAGATTCATGCACATAAAGGCATTTGATAGTTGACAAATATAGATAAGTGTAAAGAAAAGGTGGACTTTTCGATAATGGTGCTGGGGCATTAGGTATCTATGAGTTTTCTACAGCTGCCAAAATGAATTACCACAAACTTACAGCTTAAGAGAGAAGTCCTTGGTAAGGCCACACTCCTGAAGGCTTAGAAGACAATCCTTCCTTTTTCCTCCAGTGTCTGTTGGCTCCAGGTGTTCTTTGCACGGCAGCACAAACCCAGCCTCTGTCTGTCTTCACATGGCCTTCCCCTTTGTGTGTCTTCTCCTTTCTCTTCTCTTAAAATAACACGTCATTAAATTTAAGCATCAGACTCATTCAGAATGTTCTCATCTCAATATCCTTAACTTAATTACATGTGCAAAGACCCTTTTTTTCTAAATAAGGTCACATTCATAGGTTTCAGGGATTAGGACTCACACATATACTTGGGGCCTGGGGGAGCACAGTTTAACCCTCTATACTATGTACATAGAAAAGAAAATAATCCCTTATCTCGTACTATGTTCCAGGTGGATTAATTACCTAAATGCAAAAAGAAAAGTATAAACCTTTTAGATTATAAGAGAATATATTTAAAACTTCAAGGTAGGATTTCTTAAACATTCAAAAGGTATAAAATTAATAAAGAATAAAGAATCGACATTTGAGTATATTTAAATTAATAATCGTATTCATTAAAGGACAATATAAAAAGGTGAAAAACTAGACTTTTTACCCATAATATGTTGAGAAATACAACATGTCAATAGGAAAAAAGTAAGCCACTAAAAGATTAATACACAAAATTTATAATGGATTTCCTAAAGAGAAACATATACAAGTGGACCATATACATATAAAATATATTCAAATTTATTAGTAACCAGCAAGGTACAAATTAATACCACAATGCAGTATCATTGTACATTCATTAGACTTGCAAAATAAAAATTCTGAAAATGTCAAATGTTGTTAGGATACAGGACAAAGTAAATAAATTCTCAAGTATTGTTAGTAGGGGTAGAAATTTATACAATCTCTTTGGAGAACATTTTGGCATCACACACAAATATGATGGGGTATCTTTATTTTTATTTATATTTTCCTTTTCATATCTAGTAGTGGCAAAAATTGCTATAGGAAGGAAACCTAAAAGAGAAGTAAACTGACAACAGTATAGATTCACCCCGGTAGGGGGGGAAAAAAAGACGGCTCTGTTTCTGAGCATTAAACTGAGAGATGTTTCAAAACCCAAGGGCGACCCATTGTGAAAATAGTATTTATACACATATTTACACAAAAACTTTAGTTTGTAGGTGAACTACAGGTATGATATATATAACATGCCATAAAAACATATAAACCAAATTTTATAACAAACGTTAAGTACATTTATTACTAAATTCTGTCCCTTATCCTCCCCAAGTTCTTTTTCTACTTCTATATCTACCATTAGTCCAGATTATTCAAAACAATGGAAAGAATGTCTATTTTTCAGTTCTTATCTCTAGGCTGAAGGGAAGAGAAAAACTAACTTCATATTCAGTAAGACAAAATCAAATCCTCCACACCGTATCAGAGTAAATGTAATGTCGATACAAAGCCATTGGAACATGAACAAAATAAAAAGAAATGGTAATGTAATTATGAAAAGAAACTAAATTAAACACATATTCACAATCAGTGTGCAAAAGGAAAAGTTCAAAATTTAGAGAAAATAATGTATCTTATGAAATAATAAGATTTTTTCATAATTTATGTAGAATAAATTAATAAATATTAAATTGAATATACAAGGGTATAAAAATTGAAAGGGGGAGGTTAAAGATCAAATTAAATAAACCAATAAATATCATTAATAAATTAATTAAAACCAGGAAGAAACACAATAAGCATCATCAAGAAGCAAGTTATTTTTAAAGAAAAATGACTTAGATAATCATAATCAATATGCTGGTCTAAGATAGAGGTGAGAGCAATTATAAAGGTACTTAAAATGTTAGATAAAAAGCCTTGTAGTGTATGAAAATTTGATGTTTCTAAATTTGAGAATAATAAAAAGCAATAAAACGCAGAAAATTAGAAATATATAAATTTAATTCTAGAAGTTTTTCTACCTGGAAAAAAATAGATATTTCAAAAAAGTTTGATTTAGAAAATTCTCCAATGAGTTATATAATTTTGTTAGTCTTTTGGACTTTAAAGACATAATTCTTCAATTACCATGACAAAAAAAGTCAATGACTTAATAGGGAAAAAGTAAACATGACCTGAAAATTATCAAAAGCATTATTAATGCCAGGGTGTCTATGTGGTTCAGTTAAGTGGCCGACTCTTGGTTTCAGCTCAGGTCATGATCTCAGCTTGGGGCTCAGAGCTTAAGATTCTCTCCCTTCCCCTCTACCCCTTCCCTAGCTTGTGCTTCTCTCTCAGAATAAATAAATAAATAAAATGTTAAAAAAGAAAACATTATTAATGCTAGAAGACAGTGGAACAATTTTCAAAGTTCATAGAAAAATACTGACCCAAATACAATACAATAAGCCAAATTTGTTGGCAAATATGAAGGCAACAGACTGACATTTCCAAACATGAAAGAACTAGTATGATAAAAGCCCTTGACCTGATGGCATATTTTTAAACATACATTTTTAAATCTATGTATTATCTGATGATGAAAAATAAAGAAATGAGAAATGGAAAAGCAAGTAACTGGCCAACGGTGACTACTAACTCATTTTAAATATAATATGGATATTAAACATCTATGAGAATTATAGAAGACAAAATACAAATATTAGAAACTTAGACAATATATAAATAATAACCCAAAGAACAAACAAGCAAAGAATTGAGGGTAACATTACAGGAGAAAAAGAGAGGGCTTTAAAAGCCCTCAGATTTCATTGCAGAGAGATACTTAATTCTCCTTCACAGTATTTACTCTATTTTAGGGTTATCTCTATTTGCTCTATTTATATTTTTTTCTTTCTCTCCATGAATCCTACAATGCATCCTACAATGAACGCATGCATCCTACAATGAATGCATCTTATATAGAGAAAGATTTCTGCAAATGTGCTTATCTAGTATTACTAATGCTCATTTGTGAAAGGCAGTCTTTGTATTATTTTTTAAAAATATACTCTCTTCTTGAAAACTTCATTATTTAAGTGTATATTTAAAAAAAGCGAGGGGGCTCCTGGTTGGCTCAGTTGGTTAAACGTCCAACTCTTGATTTCAGCTCAGGTCATGATCTTAGAGTCATGAGATGGGGCCTCACGTCAGGCTCCATGCTGGACAGGCTCCATGCTGGAATCATCGCCTGCCTAAGATTCTCTGTCTCCCTCTCCCTCTGCCCCTCCCCCCATGCACATCCACACTCTCTCTCTCTCTAAAAAAACAAACAAACAAACAAAAAACCAAGAGAGATTGTTTAAAGACTAAAGGCAAAAGATAGTAAAAATCTATTGATAATGGCTAAGTCCATCTAGTGGAGATAGATGATTATTTTCCTTTATTCCTGAAACTATGTATCTATGTGAATGATGATAATGATGATGATGATGATGGTCATGTAAGGTAAAGGAAAAAACTAAACAGTAGTACATTCTCCCTTCTTTTAAAACTGTTCTTGGGTGCCTGGGTGGCTCAGTTGGTTAGGCGACTGTCTTCAGCTCAGGTCATGATCCTGGAGTCCCAGGATCAAGTCCCGCATCAGGCTCCCTGCTCAGCAGGGAGTCTGCTTCTCCCTCTGACCCTCCCCCCTCTCATGTGCTCTCTCTCTCTCCCATTCTTTCTCTCAAATAAATAAATAAAATCTTTAAAATCTTTAAAAAAAACCTGTTCTTTGCAAATCTCAGGTGATTTATTAAAATCCATTGTCATTGTCGGTGTCCCATGTAGGATCCATACATTTAAGAGGAATTAGAAAATAACTTTATTCAGTGACAATAAGGTAGTCCAGTGAGGCTGTCATTTGGACCTGGCATGTCTTTTGGAAGCCTTACAGTGGACTACATAGGTCACTACTCTATCTAAAGATAAAGATGAGTTTTATCTCTCGTGTGCTTTATGCAGCACCATTGTTTAATATGAAGGAAAATGATCTTCTATTATGTGCATTTATATATTTACTCCCTTTATAATTTTCCCAGGAATAAGTTTTGTTTTTATTTTATACCATAAAATGCTTAAGTACTTATTTGACTAAATTATTTTCAATTCTTATGAATACGTCAACTTGGAAAATTGGAAAATTGAATTCAGAGAGGAGAAATACTCTGTAATATCGTATTTCATTAATTGATTAAATGCTGAGGGTTGTTTTTGTTTTTGTTTTCTGCAAATAAAGGCACTATGCAGGGAACACACACCAGGAATGGAATATCTCTATGTCATATATAAAATTCATTGTGAATTAGAACTTTAGAAAGATTTAAAATAGTGATTTAAATAGTGAACATTGACATTCTGAGCTACTTCATTCTTTTTTAATCCAGATTCTTAACAGCCTGTAGCAGGATTTCAGAAGCACTACAATTTCTGCCAATAACCTTTCACCAAAAAATAATTTCAGTCAGCATTATCACTCAATGTAACCAATAGAAACCAGAAATCCACTTCAAATGTCCTTCAAATAGCTAGAAGATGAATTCAAGGGGATATGAAATGTAAAACTCAGAAGATGAGGCCTGACTTTGATACTTACTTGGTCTGATAAAGTAATTTTGTCTCCATATAGATCTCATTGTGTAAAGAAAAGGAGGGGGGAAGGAAGCCGTAATGTGTCACCTTATCTAAATAAGGTACCTGTCATTTCTGGAATTCTGTTTAAACTATGATAGATGTTCTTATCAACAAAATCTCTTTCCTTCCTAGAAAACAGGACTTTTAAAAGTAAAATAGTACTAGTAAACTATATTTTCTTGCTGGAGATGCTATGAACAATGGAAACTAGAGTCTTGATTAAAGATAGCCAAAAATTTAAAGGGAAAGATACAAACCTCCCGCAGTGCACTGAACGAGGGGGCATTTTCCTTTAATGTGAGAGTCACACTGGTTTATCACCGTTTTTTCCCCCCATATGTTGTGTTATCCTTAACATTTTTCACTATTTTCTATGTTTTATACATTTGGTCCATACGATACTATAATCTGTAATACAGAATATATATTTGGTGGCACAGAGCTTCCAAAACACTTGGTATTTTTAAAGTGATAAGAGCATTAACGATGTCATTTGTTATATTAATGAGGGGACTTTTGGAAAACACCTAAGGATCTGGCTTGTTGCCAAGCTTACCCATGTGTTTAGAGAGTTGGAACTTCCAGTTCAGCACTCCCTGACTTTCAGGGAGGGGAGAGGGACTGGAGATTAAATTTCATCACCAAGGGCCAATGATTGAATCGATCATTCCTATGCAATGAAGCCTTTATAAAAACTGAAAAAGACGGTGTAGGGAGCTTCTGGGCTGGTAAATAAATGGAGGTACTGGAAGAGTGGTACTCTGGGAGGGGGCATGGAAGTTCCCTGCATTTTCCTCTTATCTTTCTTCATCCTGTCTTCCATCTGACTGACTGTTCCTGAGTTATATTCTTTTATAATAAACCGGTGCACCAGTAGGTGAAATGTTTCTCAGTTCTGAGAGCCACTCTAGCGAATTTCTTCCCCAGGAAGAAGAGGGTTGTGGGAATCTCTGATTTACAGCTACTTGGTCAGAAGTACAGGTAACAACCTGGATTTGCAGCTAGTGTCTGAAGTGGTGGGAGAATGTAGTCTGGTGGGACTGAGCCCTCAACCTGTGGAGTCCAATGCTATCTCTAGGAAGATAGTGCAATAATTGACTCAATTCTCAGTTACACCCTGCTGGTTTCCAAGAATTGCTTGGTGTTGTGTGGGAAGTCCCCTACAACATACACATGTTGGAATTGGATCCAGGAACCCAAAGGAGTCAACTTTTTCTGCTTTCACAGAATTTGGAGTGTTTATTTTTTTTTACAGAAAAATATGCTAAGTAAGTTATAAAATTATAATTCTTTCACCTGGCTAGAGCTGGAAAAAAATGGAGGAATTTTTGTTAAGCAACAGGTAAGCATACTGGGGATATTTTGTTCTGTTTTATTTTGTTTCTTCTATAGCTACATCTTTTTCTGGTATCATCAGTCTTACCAAATTGTGAGTTAATTAGAGATCCACTTCTTCAACCACATTCTTTCTTTTTCTTTCTTTCTTTCTGTCTTTCTTTCTTTTTCTTTCACTTTTTTATTTTTTTATTTTAATTCCAGTCAATGATATTCTTTTATAGTAATGATCAAAGTATAGACAAATGATCCACAATTTGCCAATCATAATTCCTAACCTTCTTGCCACTATCATATTTGAAGGTTCATATACAAGACATGCCAAGCCAAATAGCAACCTCCTCTGATTTTTTCCAAAAGTGTAACATAGATTTGGGGGCAAAGGAAGTTGGAAAGTAATATAAGCCCATAGCTTTTGGTAGCTACAATTGTATTAAAATATCAATCTTGACTAAATAAGTTGAAGACAGACTTCAGTTGCTTGCAACTAGATGACTAGATTAATACATGTATAAAGAAAATCAGATTGCTGATGTCTAACTTTGGTGACTAGGTGGAGCAATGGCGGGAACTGAAACAAGCAAATATTCTTGGTAAAGTAAAACACTGAGTCAACATTTCTTTTTTCTTTTTTAACATAAAATGGCCATGTGAATGGAGGAAATATATAAATACTAGCTTCAAAGCTGTAAAATATTTTAACAGTTGAGACACTATTTACCTTATTTTTATACGAAAAAATACATTCTTTGAAATGTATTTCCATTTCTTTCAAAGTATGTAACATTAAAATCATTGCTTTTTTACATAGTTTCATGATTAATTAGTAATATGGAATAGGGTAGTGTAGATTTACCTAGTGTTCTTATTAAGAGCTGAAACAGTGGGCACTGATACATTGAAAACTTAACAAAAAGGCAATATAACAGAGTATCACTGTATACCAAGTACATTGAATGCATTTACACATTTGGGATTCTAATGTAAATTTTAGTATTTAAATGCCGTCTCACTTCAGCTAAAGCCTTTAAACTATATATATATATATATATATATATATATATATATATATATATATCACATGATATGGCACAAAAAACTTCTATGTAAAAATAATTTTCCATCAAACCTCATAATTTCATGCTATGCAGATTATTTATGATACATTTTACCTTCCTTTTTCAATAACAAAGCTAGATATGTAAGTTACATCTTAAGTATATGTCATTAGTGTTTTAGAGAGATACAGGAATACAATGTCAGATCTATTTCTACTGTCACTAGCCTAATTATATTGTTCTTTTTTTCCTTCTTTTCTTTTTCTCTTATCTCTTCTCTCTTTAGTTATATTGCTTCTATTCCTTCCCTCCTTCTCCTATTTTACCCCTCCTTCTTCTTCCCCTCCTCTTTCCTCTTCTCTTCCTTCTCCCTTTTCTTCTTTCTTCTTCTTTTATTTAAATTACAGTCAACATAAAATGTTATATTAGTTTCAGGTGTACAATATAGTGATTCAATACTTCCATACAACACCTAGTGCTCATCACAAGTGCCCTCCTTAATCCTCATCACCTATTTAACTCACCCCCATGGGGCGCCTGGGTGCCTCAGTCATTGACTCACCCCCATGCCCACCTCCCCTCTGGTAACCAACAGTTTGTGAATTTATAATTTTTAAATTTATTTTTTTCCTAACATAGAAGACTTTTCTCTCTTTGTTACTCCATTAGTTTTCTTAGAATTTTAATCAAATAATTATCTTTAGAGTGATCTGGCTAAAATATTTGTGAATTTTTATTTCTTTTTATAACAGAACAAAGAGAGAAGCAGGATCCCCACTGAGCAGGGAGCCTGATGTGCCGCTCCATCTCAGGACCCTGGGATCATGACCTGAGCCAAAGGCAGATGCTTAACTCACTGAGCCACCCAGGTGTCTCAGCTAAAAAGATTTCTTTTGTGTGAGTGGCTACAAAATTGGTCAGCAATAATCTAAATAATTTGTAAATATAAATTCATAAATATGTTTCTAGTAAAAATAATATCAAATAAAACCTTATACAACTCACTTGTCATATCTAAACAATTACATATTGAGAGACGGTACAGCCTAATGGTTAAGAACCTGGTTTCTAAAGCTAAATTTCCTAGATTCAAATCCTACCTTCTGAGTTTACTAGCTGATGCCCATAGGCATCAATTTTCTTTCTTTAAAATCAAAATTAATAAAAGCACTCAATTCATAGGTCATTATTATAGATATATTGAAATGTATTTCTCTTTTTCCTCTTGTTCTTTTTTCCCTTTAGAAGAATATTGAAATGTCGCATAACAGTCTGCTATTTCTGCCTTGCAAAGTACAGAAGATTCTAACAACAGGTCCTTGAAAGGTCAAAGAAATAATTTGGTAAAATCTTGTTTGTACTCTGGCTCTGGGAAAGAATGACATTGTCAATTCTATGGACAGTTTGTTCAGCCACTTTCTGTGCTAGAATAAAACGTAGCTTGTGTTTGTATTTAATGGGATGGTTTGTCTTATATCAAAGCCCAAGTGCAGTAACTTTTAAAATATATTCCAAGACTTCTTGGGTTACCAAATAGAAGAGATGGATGAGAGCGAGGGAAAATTTTCCTTATCTTTGTTGTTGACATTTTAAGTATTTTGCATGCGGTAACTTTTAGAATATGACATTTTGATGTTTACTTAGCTATTTGAAATGTCAATTAGGAAATCGGAAGTTGTAGCAAATCATGCTATTTAACTTTAATTATAATCCTCACTGTCTCAACTGATAGCTTATTAGACTAGAAAATTCCTTAAAATATAAAGGGGGAAATACTTTTTATTCTAATCAGCTCTTTGTATTCCCAACTTGTCAGTCTTTGGGAAGTGGAGTTATTTGTAAGAGTGCCAATTAAGTTAGGAACAGAAGAAAGACTAAGAAAATTAAATTTGGGGTATATGACAACTAGGATGAATAGTACTAGAAGAATCATTTTAAATATTACTTCTCGCAAAGTAATTGTGTAAGTAAAACATTGCTTCTCAACAGAAAGATTAATTCTGTTCCTAGCTGTAATTCAGATTTATTCTAAAATGTAAGGTCAATGGCCACCAATCAGGACTAAAACCAGAGATAAAAAGGCTTAGAGTGGTGTTAGTAGTTAATACAAGAATGCCTTTTAAAAGCGACGATTATGCAAAAAATGAAAAAAAAATCAAAGATTACTCCACTGAAATTTCATTGGACTCTCCCATTTCCCTTACCCTGGCACTAAAACATAATCTACTCCAAAGAATTTCAGGACATATTTAAGAAACTGAAAACCATCTTCTGAAGCAGCGATGAATCTTGGATTGGCAAATGGTATTTCATTGTTGGAAATAAATCTACTTCATATGAGTAAAACCTGATTCCATCCATTTGTCTAATCTGTAGAAGAGATATCACAAATACAGATTTTTTTTTAAGTGTATTTTCAGAAAAGCTTGTTAATAGTTCTTAGAATCTGGGATCCTATCTACTCTTTGTTATATAAAGTGACAATAATTAATATGTACCAACAGAAAGGAAAAGTACTGATTAAATAAAGAAATAGGAAGCCAAATAAAATTGTATTTTTATTTCCGCACAGTTTATATAAAGACTAGTTCCAATCCTCTTAAAAATCATGGGCAACTTTTGATTCTCTCCCCAGAAAAATTCACGTGGGCTAATGCATCTAAAATTTTGCATAAAATTTCGGGGCACTCAAAGTTCATCTGTGGACTGTAGGTTAAAAATAGTTGTTCTATTGAAATGAGGTAAAAAAAAGGTGTGTTTTTACCTCCTCAGGGAAGATGAACGAGCCCAATCCTTTGAAGATGGAACGTTGTGACTGTATAAAACTAAATTCATTGTAATCTGCACTTTGTGATGTTTCAGTTGATATATAATAGAGCGTTAATATGTCAAACCTCTAAGACCTTTTGCAAAGGAGAAAATATTTAGACTCATCATAAAACTGCGGTTGCTAACAGTTGCTATAATTTGCCATAATTTAGTGGGAGTCTACACAAAACCGCCATATGACAGATTTTTAATGGACAGATTCCTTTCAGACTGATACATACTTTCTCTTCTACCTTAATCCACTTGCATAAAACTATCTGGCATATCATTCTGACGGTAACACTATTGCTAGTGTAAGGTCTGCTGCCCAGAAATTGTATAAATTTTTACAGAGAACCATATGTTTCTTTTTTCCTTCTGTTAAAGTACAGTGTGGCCACCTGAGAATGTGTGCTAATAGGGAATAACACATTTACTATAGTCATCAGAAATTTTATTAAGTGTATCATGATAAAAGTGTAGTTTTAAAATCAGTTATGATAATTTTTAATGCAGCCCAGTCAGAGAGTTTAATGTCCACTGTTGATTTTCTCCTCTGAACCCAGGATTCTAGCAGTATAATACTCTCTGTTATATGAGGTAAAAAGAGAACTTGACAAATTCACAGAGATTGCACCTGTGACACCTATCACATTAGAGCAGAGCTAAAAGTTTGTATCTTTGAAACCCTCTTACTCTCCCCTAGCCCTCGCAGCATCTCTTGTCTGTGTTTCTCAGCCCCACGCCTTCTCCATCCCTCTCGCTACTGCCTTTCTGTGCAGTACTAAAGAGCCCCACGGACGCCAATGGCGTCAATTTCTAACCGGATAAACATGGAAATGTTACATCAGTTCTTTGAACTCTTTGAGAATCAGTCTGCTCTGTTGCAAAAAGAGTAAAATAATGCCTGGTTAATATGAAGGTAAAGGGAGACAGTATAAGGGAAAGAGTGACTCCCGTATACCCAGAGCTGGAATTAGGTATTGGCTGGAAGAAATTCTCAGTTAATAAAACATCTGAATTACAACTCATACAGGATTATTTGCTTTTGAACAGAAGCCTGAAACCAAAGGGATGAAGCCGCAGGAAGAAATAATCGCCGTACAGATGTGTTGCTGTGAGGGCCCTTGTCAGTGTCCCTCAAACTGTACCCCGTTTGGCCTGCTTTTCCAAAGGCTTGTTCCAGAGTTGTGTCTACGTAACTAATGGATAAAGTGGTCATAAAAATACCTTAATAAAATATATTAATTTGGGGAATTTTTCTCAGGTTCAAATTATTTTTCGGTCTATCCATTGACAACCCTTGAAACTGCATTGTTTGAGAAAAAGAGGAAATCATATTTTGGAATATCTCAACTTACAAAAAGCACAAGAAAATGGAACATGTTTAACACATTGCATTAGGTTTGCAGAACGAAGTTTTCAAAGAAGAAAAGTAGAAGTAACTTAATATGAAAGTATTAAAATATATAGTCATTAACAAAGTTTACACCATTGTAACTGTGGCCATGACGGGGTAAACTGCTTTCCAAAATCTAAATTCCCACTTTTTTTTAATTCTATCAAATGTACTGGAAGATACATATATGTTCAGGTAACATACAGCAAGATACATGTGAAATTAGATACCGTCTGTAAACAACAGATTAAAGAATAGCAGCAAACCATGAAAAAAGCCTCAAATTTTCAGTGGAATCTTACATATAAAACTTCAAATAAGTGCTTGAGAACTTTAAATTTGTCAAGGCATTAAATCCTGCAATGCTATGTCATAGACAGTAATATTATCTTCAGGTTTTGCTATAATAAAAAATGATGTAAAAACATTAAATAAAGGTACATTAAATCAAAAACATGCATTTGGCACATACATATTTACCTGTGAAATCGCATTTCTAACACCTTTTCAGTAACTCTGTGAAACAGAAAAGGCAACAGCTCGTGAGGCATATTTTCAATCATCTTGAAATGCCCTTTACCCTAGTAATTTACTTTCTAGCTCTTCATGCATTTTAAATGACTACTTTGCTAATATGTGAAAGATGTTAAAAAGTAAAATGAACATATCATGTACTAAAGAAGAATGTGGAAAGAAATTGAGGTCATTCAAATTATTGGTAAGAGGCTTATAACTCATGATGATGACCATGGCAATGAAAAGACAGCAAGGAAACTGGCAAGCAACCAGGAGCAAGTTGATTGTATAAGAATGATGTCATCACCTTGATTGGGCAGCATAGACCCTGTGGAAGCTCTTGTCACTGCTATGAGTGACATTTCCCAATGTCAAGTCAGAACAGAAACCAATCATAAATCATCATAACAGCAAGTGGCCAGTAAAGGCAAATTGAGAAATATGAATAAGGCTCTTACTGTTCCCAGATTTCTTCTAAATTGTTCTCTTTTGGGCTCTGAGTACACAATTCACATTTTCAAGTATTCTAATTGCCTAACTGTGGTTCCTGTACTTTTCTGATGAAATCTAATTTATCATCTCTACCTTAAATTAAGGGGGAATTTCTACATCCCCTGACTAAGTTTTGCTATTTTTGCTTTTTCCCCAGTAGACTGATATGGTTTAATATTTATCACAGTGGTATTTGAGCTTGAAAGTTCCCTCTGCTGTTATTGTGGAAAATAAATAATAAAAAATGTTGCACAGCACATTGCAAATAAGGATATTTTATTAACTTGAGTTGGAATTATTCTCATTGGAGTTCAAGTTATAGCATCAAAGAACTACCCAAAAACATCTGCCTGAGATAAAATAACTCCAATAACTGTCATTGTACAGACCAGGAAAATGAGGCTGAGAATGTTAAGTAGTTTTCCTAGGTGTTAGAATAAAACTCCAATAAAATCAGAAACCATATATAGAGGAGGCATGAAGAACTTTCTTTCTGGATTTTCTGACTTCATTGTTATTTTATTTATCTCTTCTGATGAATAGGCTTGCCTCATCTGACTACATCATATAACCTGGCATTTCAGAAGTGTTGCTTTGGATCACAGGTAGCTCAGAGGTAGGTTTAATGCTTAGTTATAACAATTATATTAACTAAGATTTTTAATGCACCATGTTTTGATCTTGTATTTCTAATTTATTTGGTTTTAATTTATATGTGTGCTATCGGATGCAATTTCTAATATTTTGGGAAGCCAACTGTGGAGATAAATATATCAAATGGCAGCATTCATATAACTTATTTTGTGCTGTAATCAAAAATAATAAGTGATTGTTACTATCATCACCACCTACCCCAAGTTTGGAATTTTAAATATATGATCTCTCTGTTCATCTTTTAGGAACAATAAATATATTTCATTAAATTTTCTTTTCTATGTAATATACTTTCCTGTATATGGAGAAAAGTTGCTTAATTTTTAATATAAATGGATCGAAGTTTTCAAAGAGTTCTGCGTGCTGAAATAAATATGAAAACTTTTTTTCAAAAAGTATTCCTGTGCCTTTCATGAGTTTGGAGACAGCTATCCTGTTTCCATCCACTTACCTTTAGCCAATCACTGCATTTATATCCCTTAATCCTTCTTCATAAATTAATACCCTAATTCCTCAGTCATATTTGAAAATCTTTTCATAACTTCCTCCACTTTGTTCCTGAATACGCATTTGAAACCAATATCAAAAGTTTTGTTTTTTTCATTGCCTTTAAAGGTCTAATGTACTGTCTACTGTGTTTGCTTAGGTCTCTTTTGGTATTTTTACTTACCAGGTATTTCCATCTACTACCTGTCGGTGTTTCCAAAATGATGATCTTATCTTAGAAAAGATCTTTGATCTTTAAGTCTAATCATGTTAACTACACTTTATATTGCTATCCGCCTATTTTTTTAGTTTAGTAGTATTATAGACTTTTTGCTCTGATTATTCTCCCTAGTATCTCTGCTGTTACAGTGTAAAGCAATTTTTAAAATGAGATACATACTACTTTTTTAATCAATTGGAAATTTTTCTTCCAAGTATATTACGATTTTTCCTTGGATTCTTTCAGTAATATTGCTGAGAAATAGGATTCAAATTGTTTAGGCATGGTTATGAGTGAAGGAATTAAAAATAAAGTAAAAATACTGGATGACTTTCCGATAGCTTCGCTGGTCCTCTGATTTTTACCAAATTCAATTCAATACAGATAAAAGAAAGAGAGAGAAAAAAAAAGATTCCATCTGTATCACTTAGGTTTGCTGCATAGTAAACAACCCCCGAACGGCTGGCTTAAAACAATAAACATCTATTAGGTCATGGTGCTGAAGGTGGGAAATTTGATCTGGGCTCAGCTTGGCATTTGTTAGCTGCTCTTGCCTCGGCTCACTAATGCAGCTCCAGTCTGCTGGTAGATAAGTTGGCAGCTGACTTAGACTTTGGAGCAACTGGGTCACATATACCCAGCATCTAACTGGCTACTGTAGATTTATTCACATCACAGTTGTGTTCCAAAAGCAACAAAAAAGGGTGTGCACCGACGGCTGTGTTCCAGAAGCAACAAGAAAAGGCATGTACCAATAAGCAAGAATTTCCCATGTCTCTGCATGTGTCATATTCACAAATGCCTCATTAGCCACAGTAAGTCATATGATCAAGCCCAGATTCCAGAGAAGAGTTAGACCCCACTTCTTGGCAGAAGAATGACAGTCACATTGCAAAGGGCTAAGTTGTAAGAAACCATGATCTATTAGACTCTCTTTGCCCCTAGCTTTCTCTTTTCTGCTTCCTTTTATTCATCCCTATCCATTTGAGAGATACCCTTCGTTAGTGTTTCAGTGGAATTCTTTTCGAGACTGCTCTTTGAACACATAATATTTTCCAAATTTACAAGAAGCTAAGAGAATTCCTAATTGCTGCACTCCAATTTGTACCAATTAAGAAATTCTTTGCTTACACCAAAAGTGCTCTGCATGCGAAGATCATTTGAAACTGTGGCCCTGAAAATGTTTTAAATCTTTAATTCATGGTTTCCCAATAGGATTACCAAAGCAGAGCACTGCTTTCTAGTTTCATCACAAAAAGACTAAAATGCAGTGATGCTCTTTATCATTTAAATGTAACTCTGACTTTCACAATTATGGTACTATTCTTATATGTCTAGTTAATTGGAACTGATCACAATTATAACATATCAAAATCCAAAAGGAAGAAAAAAAAGAGTGACTGTCTGTCTTGGAAGGTCTGCCAAATATTTAAATTATAAACTGACAACATGTGAGGGAGTGGGAGTAAGGGGTATAGCACAGAAGCAGGAAGTCTAGAGAAAACCAGGCATCTAGATTAGTGAGGCCCCACAAAATAATATGGTTTTTAAATAAAAGGATAGGTAATTCTTCTGAGAGAAGTAACCATAGGGAATGCCTTCCTCAGATTTTTAAAAATTTATTTAAGCAAACACATAAAGAAAAAACCTGAAGTTAAATATTGAAATAATTATTAGATTAGACTGTGACAGTTCCATTTGCTAGCGAAAATCATCTCATTGACTCTTGATAATAAATATGCAGCTGGATTTCCTTAAAGTATGTAAATATATACATATACACAAAATATATACAATAGATAATAATTAGAGCTATTGGCATAATTACTTGAAATATTTTTCATATTTTTTTTTACCCCCAGTTGAATTCTCACCATTTACTATCAACTCAGGGAACAGAGAAAGAATATGTTTACCCACTGGCAGTATTTATCTCATGTATTAGGCCAGGTTCTCCAGAAAAACAGAGCCAATAGGATTTACATATAGGAAGAGATTTATTATAGGGAATTGGCTCATGCAGTTATGAAAATTGAGATGTCCCACAATCTGCCATCTGCAAACTGAGATCCAGGAAAGCCGATTGTACAAATTAGTTCAAATCTGAAGGTCTGAGAACCAGAGGAGATGGTGGTGTACCTTTCAGTCTGGGTCTGAAGTCCTGAGAATGGGAACATGGAGGGCGGGTCAAAATCCATGCCCCAGCTCAGGCAATCAGGCAGGAAGGGTCAATTCTTCCTTTCTCTGCCTCTTTGTTCTATTTGGACCCTCCACAGATTGGATCATGCACACTCACACTGGGGAGAGCAAACTGCTTTATTGAGTCTACCAGTTGAGTCTAATTTCATCTGAAAACACCATCGCATACACACCCAGAAACAATGTTTAGCCAAATATCCAGAAAATTGACGTATGAAACTAACCATCACACCTCACTTTCCCAAAGATCTCTTGGCAAGAATCCAAGGAGTAAGATATAGATGTACTGTATGATTATTCATTTGTTAACATGTTTTTCAGATCTGTGCAATCTAACCTCCAGAAGACTGTTTCTGAGATTATGTAGTACAATATGATATTATTTCCTCAAAATAATTAATATTATGTCAATACAATATAGGGTACAGATAGCATTATATTTCCTTATTTTCTCTATGATATAAAAATATTTTATATTACCATGGATGTAAAACGTTTGCGTAAAATTCCTATAAAAGTCACTTTTATCTGTATCATTAAGTGCATATATGATTCTAGTGTCTTTAAGAAAAATACAATCCAGTGTACCCATTTTCAGAATGTATTAAACAACATATATTTCTTAATCAAAATATTTTTACAGTCTAGAATACTGACAGGATAATTCGGATATTACTAATATCCTTAGATGTTTGACAAGTTATAAATTTTTTTCTTAAAGTTTATCAATAACCACACTCCTAAAAGTGTATAAAGACAACTTGTACATATAACTCATAAATTAAAATTCATTCATATGTAATTATAAAAGAATGGAAATTCATATCAACAGTAAATCATGAAACACAGTGAGTTCTTTCCTTGGAAAACCATAAACTCCTACTCTAGAAAGCTCAGACAGTAGTAGTAGAAGTATAACTTTCCTATTAGAAATGAATAAGAGGATTACTTTTGATGTGATATATACTTTAACAGGAATTCAAAATAATGTTTACCATCGAAGCATTATACCCTTAAGTACTTCCATCTCTCTATGCATCTCATTAAAAATGTATTTCATATGACCAGAAGCAATTTTTAAATAACCTCACAAGGCTAAGGTTGTATGGTTCAGTGGCATAGTTTTAATTGCTTCAATTCAGAGATAAGTCCTATTTCCCAGGAGGGTACTTGCTTCTACTACTTGATAAAAATAATAAAACTATTCTATTAATTTGTATGATTGCAAACAGCAATTTTATCAGATGATGTATCAACATATTTACATGCTGTGCAACAAAATCCTGAAGGCAAAACAGAGTGACACCTTTATGTAGCAGATTTTGTTCTTGTACTGACTTTTACATTAATAGGCAACCTAAATAATCTTTTTCATCATCAAAACCCTTTGGCAAAATAGTAACTAAATCTCAATTCTTCACAAAGAAGGTTTTATTCATCATATGTAAAGAAAATAAGAATGAAATCAGAATAATATATTTGGAATATGGAACTCTTGGCAGTGAAAGGAGATTCTTAGTAACATTAAGTTTCTGGTATTGTTTAAAGCCTGCATGTGAAATCATAGGGCATTGAGAAGAATCTTCCATAAGATTCTGTTTGAATCTTGTCTGTATAATAAAAATGTAAGTTCAAGTTAAAGGGAAAGAATGTAAATAAACTAGAAAATTTCAAGAGAGAAGATCAACATTTTGACTAAAAAATAAAGAACACTGGAATATGTGAAAATTCAGATATGAAGACATTCTATTATCCAAAATCTTGAAAAAATAAAAATAAAATAAAATCTTGGTGACATCCTGTGACTTTCCTAGGTGATGGCCATACTGCAAATGCATAAAAGATCAGAGAAAGGAATTAAGAATGAACCCAGCCAGATATAAAATGGTATGTGGTAATTGACTCAGAATCCACACAACAGGGATATGTGGAAACTGGAAAAATAACCTTCCTACTAAACAGAGGCAACTGTTATATTACAAAAATATGTGCCCATTGTAGTCAGATCTTCTGATTTGCCAAAGGAATTTTGAAATCTAGATTTTTATGTAAAATATCCCTTTACATTAAATATCCAACTTATCAAATGTTGGTAAAAATTTACTGTCTGTATCAATATAGAACAAACCTTACGGTGAACAGTCTTGACTTCTAATCTACACAGGAAAAGTGGTCTGGGAATGATTATATTGTTTACCATGAGAGTTCCAAGAATTTATTCTGACAAATTTTGCATAGCGTACTATTTGAAAGCTATCCAACTCTTTTAGCTATAAGATGTTTGGGTTCAATTAAAGTAGCAACATTAAGTCCTTTAGGGTTTACAAAGTAAACTTAGTTAATTAGTGTGCATGCGTGTGTGTGTATGTGTGTGTGTAGAAGAGAGCAAAAAAAGTAGTTTTGAGATGTTACATATCTTTCTTGTAAGTGCTCATCTTGTGAATTTCTGCTGATATACAAAGGATTCTGAGTTTTTTTCTAGAAGACAGTCAACAATAGACAAATCACAAATCCTGGGAAATATTAATAGGCAACACAGTATTACATGTTTTCATGAAATAGGAAAAAATGTGCTTAAAGGAGGGAAACAAGGATAAGTTGATGATGTTATCCTTTTGCTTCTTGGGATTAATATTCCAGAAAACTTTATTCTATTGGAAAAACAACAAAATATAATTTCCTAAAAAAGAAGTGTACCGTGTTCTTTATAATCTATAAAACTCAAACATGGTTGGACTCCCACTGTGAGTTATTACTCAGAGGTTTGCCCTATGCCAAGTCAATATTCAAATGAAGACATTTGCACAAGGGTAGGGGTATGTGTTAGATGGTATTTGCTTAAACTGAAACTCCATCAAAGCAGAGATCTTTTCTGTAGAGCCATTCCCATAGTTCTTGTATCCTGACAGAATTGCAGAATCATCCTATAGTTGTGTCATAATGACACCTCTATTATGTGTCTTAATGGAAATAAAATTGACATTTATAGTGGGTCCTAAATGGCACTAGCTAATGACATTGCAGTACTATATTTAACTGGAATTAACCAAATAGTTTTAAATGTTTGTGCTATCCCTAACAGAGGACAGAAAGATCTTGCCAACAGAATATGTTTTATTCATGTTTACTCCAACATTATCTCCCAGCACAGTGGCTGCCAGATTGTGTGTGTTCAGATGCTTATGGATGGAACAAGGGAATGAACTCGAGTGAAGGAATAAGTCAGCACAGTACAGGATATACCAATGCTGG
Source organism: Phoca vitulina (assembly GCF_004348235.1). Lineage (NCBI taxonomy): Eukaryota > Metazoa > Chordata > Mammalia > Carnivora > Phocidae > Phoca > Phoca vitulina. The sequence continues at coordinate 41,661,183 of NW_022589704.1, forward strand.
GTATCTTTAAAATCATTTCAGACACTGCTATCCTTTAGCAGGCCACAGGGTGTTAGAGTCTGATGCTGTTTAGAAATTCTGCAGGAAAAGACTGTTATGCAGTATAAAATGTTCAGAATGTATTCCAGGTTTTGTCTGTCAGAGCAGTTCACATTTTCCTTGAGGAGCCCATTTATTTTTGTTTGTTTTTATTTTTATTCTTGTTTTGTCATCAGCCAGGGAAGCTCAGAAATTGAATTATAGTTAGAGGGTGCATGATAGCAGGATAGCTATGTGAGTAATGAGTGTGCACTCATAGATGAGAGAGCTTGAAATTTCCTAATTCTCTCATTAACATCTCTCATCACATCACTCATGGCCATCTGAGTATTTAGGGTAGTGGGGGAAGCAAAACAAAAAACAAAAAAGAAAAAATTAAACAGCATTGACAACAACAAAGATAAAACACCTGAGAAGCTATTGAAACGGTGAGCATTATGTTAATTATAAGCACCATATCGTTTTCAAAAATGTCTTAGAGGGGGGATTATATTTGTCATTTGTTACAGAAATGAATTATATTTGGAGAAAAGCTGTCTGTGACATAAATTTAAAAAGAAGAATTATAGAGGTGCAATTTTTTACCAATGATTGGTTAAACAATTTCACCTCAAGTTTTGCTCCTGTGGTTTATAGACCAGTAGATCTATCATTGGAAGGCCACAATCCCACTGGCTTAACTCATTTAACTCATGACTCAAGGTGTTGGAAGGCTAGTGTAAAGAACTTTTGTTTTTTAAGGTTGTTTTTTTTTTTTTTTTTTTTTGAGAAAGAGAAAGAGGGAGAGCCCTCCCATGTGTGAGTGGTGGTAAGGGCAGAGGGAGAGGGAGAGGGAGAGAATCTCTAGCAGATTCCCCACTGAGTGTGGAGCCCTACACGGGGCTCCGTCCCAGAACCCTGAGATCATGACCTGAGCTGAAAACAAGAGTCAGCAGCTTAAGCAACTGAGCCACCGAGGTGCTCCATAAAGAACATTTTTACCCAATTATTAAAATATTTTCCTTGGCCTGGGGTTTTATTCTTACAGAATTCCTCATAACTTGGTATTATTGTCATTTTTATTATTTTTCCTTTTCTGTAACTGCCATTGTGGACCTCCTTATCTAAAACCTTGCAGGGTTGTTAATCTCTAATAATTGCCACATTGTACTTCCACTTATTGAGAAGCTAGGAACAACTTATGACATTTCACAGTATTTTTTGATCTGTCATTAGCCTTTGAGTCAATGGGCAAAAACAACATGTAGAAAAGTGCTTCTGATTATACCTCCAGATTCTTATGGCAATATCACATAAAGCTGGATGCTACAGATAGAATCTCAACAGAGGAAACCTTTATATGTTCTCAAATAGGGTAAGAGTTTTTTGGTTTCTTTTAACTGAAAAATCAGAAACTCTACAGGGATTTATAGTGAATACGATAGAGGCAAGTCCTACATTCTTCTTCCCCCACCCCTGGATGAACATAGCAAAACAGGTTATCAAGTGAACAGGTATCTAGAGAACCTTGAATCTTTCCCTTAAAACCGAGAATCATATAATTCTGATTTTTAAAGTCCCCAAAACTCAAGCTTATAACTTTCAAGCTTGATGGTGAAGAATCTGTGCAAAGTACCTGTGTAAGCATTTAAGCAGATTAAATGATGTTACTTGAGAAAAACTTGGTCCTGCATGTGGAAATTCTTATAGTTTACCCCAGTGGAGAAGTACACGGGCCACATATTTTTGCCAGATTCTTTGAATTCTAAAACAAAGTGTCAAGCTTGCCAACTACCTTCTTGATATTTAGATATTTCCATAAATAATACAGAATTTTACTTGTATTCCAGGACCAAACCATAATAGCTTCATTTGGAATTATTTCTCTTCTAGTTTGTATCCAATAAATAATGATACAATTGACAGTTAAAGAAAAACATGCTAATTGTTAGCTCCCTATACTTTCCAACACCTACCCTAACCTCTTAAAATTAAACTGGAAAAAAAAAACTATCTGAAAGCTACATGGATTTTATGTAATTATACTTAAACAACTGTCCTCACAAAGTGATTATATATTTATATATATATATATATATATATATATATGATTATATATATATATATATATATATATATTAAGAGGATACTTTCAAAATAGCAATATAAATGGTTCTTATCTTTTCTAAAATTTCTATTGAAGTTACTTTCCAATAAACTGTCTAATCTCCCATATATAAAGATTCATCAAATAAAACCGCTTGCAGTTTTCATTAGAAAACATTGCATTGTATTTTCCTAATCTACTTCCATAAATTAATAGTAAGGTGGCATAGCACACCCTTATATGCCTCAATTACTAGGAGGTCCAAAGATTTGATTTATATTCAGACCAGTAGTTAGTCTTACACTGTTTTCTGATTCATTACCTAATTCTTGTTCTTTTTCCGTTTTAATGATATGCAATACATTTGTGGCTTTTGAGGTTATCTACTTTCATTTGTCACCGGGGTAAAATTAAAATAAATAAATAAACCAATAAACAAATCTAATTTCCCCAAAATGAACATGGTTTTCAGATAAATGTGAACACTGGACATGGGTGTGTCAATAGAAGGCAAAACCTCATTCTAAAATATTTTGTGAAGACCAATTATGAATTGTCTTGACTTATTCGAAAATTTAAAAGTAGTTAAACAGTCATTTACTGAACATTCATTATGTGGAAATTACTGTGTAAAACAGTTTGATAAAGAGTCCAGAATCAGAAGTCAGGAAAAGTAGTTTCTATTCTGACTTTACCAGCTTTTTGGCTTTGGAGAAACAAATTTTTTTAGCCTTGCATTAATTGGCTGTAGAAGCTGGGGCCCTAAGCTTCTTCTCAGTTAAAAAAGTTCATCATTGATTTTCAGACATATTTTTTGTAAGCTTATAAAGATGATTCAGACATGTACCAATCACTATTAGATGAAGTAAACTTTAAGTTTTAATTCTTAAAATTTTAAATAATAAAAGATTGTGGCACACAAAGTCCTTTCCCTTTTAATTTTAACGCAGAAGTTCCTGGAGTAAGGGATTTATCTGCATTTTCAAGAGTAGAATTGCAATGAAAGAATATGCAATGGAAAGCATTATAGGAAGAATAAATAATATGAGAAAGAGTGCAGGGGAGCAGAAGTTACATGGCATATTTGCAGAAGATAAGAAATTCAAGGTCCTAGTCCAATAATTTTTAGATAATAAACTCGATGCCTCTTTTCAGGTATATGATTAGCATCTTCTATGGTGGTGTCCTAAACAAATACTTGGTTTGAATACTTGATAATTCAGAACTGCATATTTGTGAAGCAGTAATCATATAGTTGAAGCTGCTGGATAAGTATTACAAATACATTATGGTTCTTTCATAGATATGATTCTGCTTATTACAAGGGAGTGGACAGGAAGCTCCGGGGAAATAAAGAGATACATAAGATTAGACGTTGATAGCCAAAGCAGCCATTACATCAGAAAAATTCCACTATCAGAAGCCATTGATTTATTTTTCAAAGTTCTGATAGATTAAAAGTGTCACTCTCCTTGAATTCACCTATTAAACCATTTCACATCTGTGAATGGGAATGTACCATTTGTACTACGGTAAAAACTAGAACAAATATGTACATTTAATTCAATAATGTTCTTGGTTTAGTTGTATAATCAACTGCATCCATATTAAAACAATACTAAAGTTAGACTCTTATGATGGCAAATGTATTGGCACTAAAACAGAAATCTTAAATGAAAAGCTTCTGCACAGCAAAGGAAACCATCAACAAAATGAAAAGGCAAACTACTGAATGGGAGAAAATATTTGTAAATCATATATCTGATAAGAGATTAATAGCCAAAATATATAAAGAACTCATATTACATAATAGCAAAACATCAAGCAATCTAATTTAAAAAATGGGCAGAGAATCTCAATTCTCTTTTTCCAAAGAAGATACACATATTGCAATTAAGAGATGCTTAACAGCACTAATCATCAGGGAAAAGTAAATCAAAACCACAGAAATATCACCTCATACCTGTTAGAATGGCTATTACCAAGAGACAAATACCAAGTGTTGGCGAGGGTGTGGAGAAAAGAGAACCCTCTTTCTGACCTAATTTCTGACTACAAAAGCCTTAGTTCAATTTTATGGCCAATTAGGCAAAAAACCTTTTCAGAAAAAAGGAAGATGGTAAGTCCTAGCCACGCTCTCTACCACTTTATTAACTGACATATGCTACATTAAAAATCACTTCAAAAATTTAGTGGCTTAAAAGGCCAATTTGGTCAACTGGCAGCTCTTTTCTAGTACAAGCCCAGCGGATCTCAATTTTACTTGTTCATGAATATGCTGTCATTTGAATCAGTAAAAAGGTTTGCTGATCTTGGCTGGGTTCTCTCACATCTCTGGGGCCTTGGCTGAGACAAATGTGCTGATTCTGTTCTCCACAGTCTCTCAATCTGCAGCAAGCTCATCTGGGCTTGTTTACATGGCAACTGAGCAGGGTCAACTGGCCCTTTCAGAAGTCCAGCCAAACTGCCCAGGATAGGAAAAGAGACTCCACCTCTTGAGGGGAAGAGCTGCAAAGTAACGTTGCAATGTAGATTAACATGGGGTGGCATTTTTGCTATCTGGCAAGGGCAATGAATCATATTTTTATTTTATCTAAGTATCCCTATTAATTCTTAAGGAGAATAAACATTTTTAATATTTTTATTTTATCCAATCACCATGATTAATGTCTTGCATGTAGCAGGCATCTTTTTTTAATGAAGACAATGCAATAAATTAAAGTTAATATATTTCCTTTTTGAAAGAGAGAGTAAGAATCATTTTGACTATTATTATATAACCCATAGCATGTATTGTATATCTCCTTTATACAGTGCACTAGGAATGATCACAGAGATAACTAATCCATTGTTTCTACTTCTCAGTATTGAGTCATAGAGACATTATCCATAAGGAAGATAAACAATACCATAGCACCAAAGAGTTTCACCCATTAAGTTTGGTTAACATCACCAATGGCAATTTTACAAATGAGTCTGAAGATATTCTGTTAATGGCTTTCTCCTTTTCCTTTCTTCTAATTCTTGCCCATTTACTGTAATAAATTTAACCACTTCCTTCTGTGTAATATCTTTTTCTACCCCTCTCTTCCTTGAATTGATCCTATCTTCCCTATATTCCCTTGATTTATTTTCTTTTTCTTATTTCATTTTATCAAGTGACAGCTAATTGTTTTACAAGTAAAAAGTGAAATATCTTTAGGGAGAAGAAAAAACTTATGTTTGGACATTACACTATACACACTAAAAACAGGTGACATAAACCTCTCAAGCTCTTAAAAACATTCAGATTCACAAGTTCCAGAAAGTATCTAGCTAACTCTCCGTTCTCTTATCATGAAGCCTGCTTTCCCTCAGGCAGAGAATCAGAGCCAGTTAACATTTATAATTCAATTTGCCTTAAATGCATACAAGTATTGCAGCATATTTTCCCATTTTTCATGGGGATTAAATATGAATTTTTAGAAGGCTTGGTGAACAATTATTTATAACATTGTTTCTAAAAGATTAATGTATTCACATTTTCAATCATGGTATCTACAGCTGAAAGCTGAACATTTAATCTACAACTGGGTTTTTAATTTGGGGGCTTACAATGGCAAATACATCTCTCATTCTAAGTATTATTAAGTTTTCCTTGGTATTACAATCTAGTGCATTCGGAGGTTAAATAATCACAGCGAAGGGACATTGGACAAATGAGATGGCAAAAATCTTTTTCCCTGACATTTAGACATAACAAGCAAAACTCAGTTTAAGTAATCGTGATCCATTTAATACCATATTTAAAGACTGATACTTAGTGGTTTGTCAACTGGCTTTTTCAAACAGACCAAAAGTTTTCTTTCCTTATTTTAGATTCAGGTTGAAGAAATTAAATGTGATAAAATAAAACAATAAAAATAGAAAATAGAAAAATAATTTACTGATGATTGAGAAAAATATGTTTCCATGAGGTAATTTGGACTTGTTCTAAGCAGCTAAATTTTGTAATTGATATAATCAGTTGAACTTATTGCTGATACATTTTTGGTTTTTTGCTACATTATATATGTTGTCTTAATTATTACAGAAATCCTTGAAAATTTTTCAACAAAATATTATGGTATTTTACTTGCTACAATATTTATTATTGCTTTTGTTTTTATTCAATTCTATTGATTAGGAGAAAATGATAGAAGAAAGTTAAAATAAAGTAGTAGTTCTAGCTCTGACATCAAATGGCTATGTGCTTTTAGCTTAGATTTTAGAGAAACTTTTTTCTTTCTTCTTTCTTTTTTCTTTCTTTCTTTCCTTCTTTATTTCTTTCTGCTTCTTTTTTTTTTTTTAAGTAGGCTCCACACATAATGTGGAGCCCAACGTGGGGCTTGAACTCATGGCCCTAAGATTGAGACTTAGCTGAAATCAAGAGTAGGACACTTAACTGACTAGTCAGCCAGGCTCCCCAGGTTTTAGAGAAATTCTTATCACATAGGAATGTTCTGAATCACATGGGAAAATATCTATTACAGATGATGAATACTCAAAGTATGATGCAAATAAGATATTAGGTTAAATTCTCAGTGATCATCATTCCCAATTAGTTTTCCCCTTTATCATAACTTTAGACCATCTTTTGAAGTCTAGTCAATTGGTTCATATGTGTCATTGACAATTACAGGGAAAAGACAAGAAATGATAGATTTAAGGAAATCTGTCCACATTACAGGAATAATACAAAAGGAGAAATATAAAAGGATTATGTTAATAAATTAACATTTACAGTTACTATGTTTTTCTTGTTGCTTGTACATGATGTATAATATATTTACAATTACAAATCCTAACAGTATATCATTCTTTAATGTAATTAAATCCCTTTTCTCCCTCATGTATTTATAGTCAACTTTGATCTGATGACAACTCTGCATTTGAAGGCAATATTACCAAGGGCATTATTATCTCTTAGTCATAAAAATTTTCTAAAACCTTTCCATGAAACAACCAGGATGTCACATCTGTTTTCTGCTATTATTTTCCAGTGTTTCACAGTTGTCTCCTTTTTGTCTACATGTGAAATTCTCATTCTGGCAAAGATTGATGGGAGCATTTACTAAATACAGTGAAATTGAGATTCTCAGAATGAAAATTGGAATTTTTGTTTTTTGGAATTCAATTGGAGACATGGATTTGGAAACAGCAAGAAAAAAATAGTCTTTTTAATGGCCAGTTGATAAAAGAAAAACAGCTCAGAAATTACAGTCCCTACTACTCTGTCCTGGAGCCAATGAGGAAAAAAGACAATCAAAACTTTCATTATCATTGAGCTTTATCCAAATTATGTAAATAAGCATGTAACAGCATTAAAATTTGTACTTCAAATATGCTCACTTCAGCAAACGTTAACTGAGGAATTATTAACTTCTAGGCACTGACTTGGGGATTTGAAGTTAAAAAATAATTTTTTGTTACTACTCTCAGAAACCTCCCATCACTTTAGGAGAGCTAGATTCCAGAGCAAAGACAACAAAGTTGGAAAAGGAATAAAAGTCACATTTGAATTGAACAGGTATTTCATAGGAAGTATATTTCAGACAGAGAGAGTAACATAAACAAAGGCACAGGGTGTGAGGTTCCATGGCTTATTGAGAGAATGATAAATAGGAAGGCCAGAGTGTTGCAGACAATTGACAGAGGAAAGACTACACAGAATACGTGTCTAGTAATATAGGGTGATATATGTTGAAAATGACCTTGAACATCATGGTTAAGGTTTAATTTATTTGATATTTAATGAAAAAAAATAAAATTCTTTTTAAAAGGGGAGATTAGATAACCACAACTGACTTTTGAAAAAGAATGTGTAAGGGTTCCACAGATACAATACAGAAAAATGGATTTTAAAAAGAGATAAAAGAATGTCACTCAGGAGGCTATTGAAATGGCCCAAATAAAATATTTTTAGATTAGGGCTATCAGTAGGTCTCATCCAGAAAGATGGTTCTAAAGCCAGTTTGCTCATCAGATTTGGAGGAACTCTAGAACAGGATCTACAAATTTCTATAATGGGCAGATAGTAAATATGTTTGATTTTCTGGTCTCTATTGCAGCCTGTCACTTTGCCCTCAGGGAAAGCCATAGAACGATATGCAGCCAAGTGTGCATGACTAGGTTTCATTAAAACTTTATTTACAAAAGCAAGAAGGAGGTCCGATTTGGCCTGTGGACTGTTGTTTCTCTACCCTTGTTCTAGAATAGAGAAAGTTGAAAGATCTTTTAGCTAAATAATTTAAGGTTAAATAAATGCTTGATATTACTGTTAAAGTGAACATGCTATTCAAAGTAATTTATGGGAGGTGGAAACTAAGTACTAAAGTAAGCAGTGAATATGGATTAATAGAAAACAAGAATGGAAATGGAATGTCACAACTATATTTAACAGTTTCAACAGAAGAGAAACTGAAAAGATAGTAGCAAAGTAGAGCCAAGAGGAGGCCAGTTCTGGCAAACCATCACCTAAGAGTATGTGAGATTTAAGGAAAAATGCATTACTTCTTTCAGACAGGTGTTTGGGAATCAAGACAAGGAGGTGAAGAAATCACTCTCTTTTTGTAATTCATTGTAAGTTCATATAACACAAGCAGTGAGTTTAGAATGGAGATTTGCAATTGGGAAAAGGGCCAGTGAGAGCAAGAGCACCCTAGACTGAAATAAGAGAGAAGAGAATGAAAAGCACACTTGAAAGCAAGGCTGTTCTTTGATGGGGCATCGAAAATCCTGGGGCTAATAGTTCAGGGATGGAGAAGACAGGAATGAATGGATATTGCCAGACAACTATGAATAGAATAATACCGTTCATTGTTGGTTCTATTTAAGGAACTTGTTAACATTAGATTCCACTCAATGTTGTGAGCGCTGGGTGGGTAATCTGAGAAAAACTATGGAAAGTATATTCTATTATATGATAGTGTCAAAATAAGAGAATAATCCAAGCAGAGCAAACCCAAATTAATTTAGAAATTATATATATATATATATATATATATATATATATATATATATATATATATATAAATCAATTGAAAGGGCATTAATATTTTGGGGGTCTGACACTGAGCAACTGTCACAGTACTGACACAGTATTCATTTTGCATTAAATACAGTTTTGTGATTTTTATGAATGTGGTATTTTTATTGTATAAGCATAACTTTTGAAATTATTATTTTATAGGTTTTGCTTCCCAGATTAGACTATTCATTGGCTGCTAGCATTTCACTACAGCTTTCAGTCACCTGAAAAATAGCAATGCTAGATAACAAAGTTATTATTTTCTTCTGAGAATGTAAATATTTTGTTAATAACTACCTTAAATTTTCAAATTGCTATGATAAATCTCTCTTCAACTTATGGTGTTGGAAAAACTGGATAGCTACATACAAAAGAATGAAACTGGATCGCTTTCTTACACCATACATAAAAATGAACTCAAAATAGATTAAAGACCTAAGTGTGAGACATGAAACCATAAAAATCCTAGAAAAGAGCATAGGCAATAATTTCCCTGACATCAGCCATCGCAACATTTTCTAGATGTCTCCAAAGGCAAGGGAAAAAAAGGAAAAATAAACTATTGGGACTACATCAAAATAAAACGTTTCTGCACAGCAAAGGAAACAATTGACAAAAGTAAAAGACAACCGACCTACTGAATGGGAGAAGATATTTGCAAATGGTATATCCAATAAACAGTCCAAAATATATAAAGAACTTAAACAACTCAACACCAAAAAAACCCAAATAATCCAATTGAAACTGGACAGAAGTCACGAACAGACATTTTTGTCACAGAGATACATGTGGCCAACAGACACGTGAGAAGAGGTGCAACATTACTTATCATCAGGGAAATGCAAGTTAGAGTCACACCAGTCAGAATGGCTAAAATCAAAACACAAGAAACAAGTGTGGGTGAGAATGTAGAGAAAAAGAAACCCTCTTGCATTGTTGGTAGGAATGTAAACTGATGCAGCCACTCTGGAAAACAATATGGAGTTTCCTCAAAAAGCTAAAGATAAAATTACTATTTGATCCAGTAATTCCACTACTGGGTAATTACCCAAAGAATACTACAACACTAATTCAAAAAGATACAGGCACCCCGATGTTTATTGCAGCATTATTTACAGTAGTCAAATGATGGGTGCAGCCCAAGTGTCCATCAGAAGATGAATGGATAAAGGAGATGTAGTATATATTATATATTATACACAATGTATATATAATAGAATATTACTCAGTCACAGAAAAGAATGAAATCTTGCCATAACAAGGATAGATCTAGAAGGTATAATGACATGAAATAAATCAGTCAGAGAAAGATAAATACCATATGATTTCACTCATATGTGGAATTTCAAAAACAAAACAAGTGAACAAAGATAAAAAGAGACAAACAAAAAAACAGACTCTTAAATATGAAGAACCAACTGATGGTTATCGGGGGGGAAGCTGGGCAGGGAGATAGGTAAAATAGGTGAAGGGGATTAAAAGTATACTTATTGCGATGAGCACTGAGTAATGTATAAAATTGTTGAATCACTATATTACACACCTGAAACTAATATAATACTGTATGTAAATTATACTGGAGTCAATTTTTTTAATAACTGTGTTAAAAAAAAAAAAACTCTATCACTCCAGATAACTTTTTTGAACGTTACTGTCAGAATAATCTATTGCCATGGAGAAAAAGTATAACCCCAAATGGCTCTTTTTATCATCTTGTATTTTTAATCATTATTTTTTGTGAATAATAAAGTACACTTCAGTTTGCTGGTTTGTCATCATATTTGGAATGTATCTAAGGACGATAAATATGATACTACCAAATAAATTACTTTCAGGGATGCACATGAGATTATGTTTATATAAGAGTCATGCTTGTGTTTTTGTTTTTATTCATCCTAACTAAAAAAAGGAATCAATAGGTTTGATATTTTACTTTTGCTTCAACCAACAATGATCAATTACATTTTGATAAGTCCTTTTTAATATAGGCTATATTATTTGAATCGACTATTAATCACTTGATTTCATGACGTTCCATTGGCAGTCCATCACAGCTAAGCTTCGGAATGGAAATAATATTAAAAAAGGCATATCCTTGCTTACACATCCCATCTGTTTTCTTTCCTTCTTTTCTTGTTCCCTTTATTTTTTCTTGCTTTCTTTTCTTCTTTTTGGTGTAACAGTCAGTAACAAAACCATGGTACAACATTGTAACAATAATTTTTGTGGAAATCAATTATGGACTTAAACACATGGAAAGTAACAGAGAACGTGAGTTTCCACTGTGAGTTTGACTGCTCTTTTCTTTGTCAGGGTAGCTGAGTCGAGTTAAAGCAACCTTTGTTTGTTTGCTAAAAATTATCATTGCTCTCAGTAAAGCTAGAAATATAATTGCTTTAAGATATGGAAAGCTGTGTTTCCAGAGACTAGAGGAAAAGCTCTCCTGATACTCTGAATATTGAAAATATACACATTCATCCGTATCAGAAGATTTCTACCTCTCTGCTTATTAGAGTACTAAGAAGCTACTGTGATATTGAGAATTTTACTGTAGCATTGCAAAGGTCATGTATGTAGAATGAGTATGCCCCAAATTGCTATCATATCCCTAGTCATCTAAGCAGCTAGATATAACTTCTGTTCATATTTTCTAATCCTTGTTTTACCTATTGAAAATTTACTTTTGCATTAATATTCTGTGACTTGAGGGAAAGGGAAGAGGACACAAATAATGGCTCAGAAGCATTTCAGTTATTTGACAGAGAAGCCTAAATCTCTAAAAACTATTTAGAAAGAGAAAAAAAAAAACATTTCTTGGAGAGTAATTCATAATTTTATTATGAAAAAAAATGCAGGGCCTGTGTCAATGTTTCCATCTTCTTTTTAGAACAGTAATAAATAAGCATCATATTTAAATATTTTATGATGTGTTATTGGTAGATTTTGGCATATGTTACATAACCAACAATATGTCCATCCAAGCTGCCTGAATGGCATAGGAAAAGAACTTACTGGGGTGCCTGGGTGGCTCAGTCAGTTAAGCATCTGACTTTATTTTGGCTTAGGGGTCCTGGATTGAGCCCTGCATGAGGTTCCGCACTCAGCAGGGAGTCTGCTTGAGATTCTCTCTCTCCCTCTACCCCTCCCCCGCCTCTAAAATAAATAAATAAATCTTTAAAAAGAAAAGAAAAGAAAAATAATTACCAATATGTCTACTGCCTGGTTGAAAAATCATAGAACAGAAGGCAAGTAGAAGAAAAGGGGAAAGAGTATGATCATCTAAAATGAGGGATAAAATGTTTGTTCCATGCTTTCCTCACTACTTCCTCCCTCCCTCCCTTCCAGTCTCTCTTTCTCCCACTAAATGGCTAGACCCATGTCTTTAGTTGCAGAAGGAGAGGGGAAGAGTTGAGCGTATTAAAAGAAGACGAGCTAAAAATATAGCCAAGGCAGCCAGAGATAACAGATGAAGAGTACAGATTCTAGACAGACAGAAGGCACAACATCATGAAGAATCATAGAACCAGCACCAAGAATGATACCAAAGGCAAGTGAAGCTCAGCAAAGTCTCCTACCTCTTTCCAATACTTCCTATACACCCTCAATCTTCCCAGACCACAGCTTATTGCCTCAACTAAAATTTGACTATCTCCTAAAGACACTATAGCCCTGGTATATTCTCCAGGGGAGGCTGTTGATTCTCAAACACTCTTGGTATCAGAATTGGTAAATTGATTATGTTCCCTGCATACACCAATATATGTAATACATGTAGCATTTATGTATTAAATTGTATATACTACCACGTGTGTACTCCAATCAATGTAACTTCCATTCCTAAGTTCTACCCCTCTCTATTTAAAAATAAGGTGAAAAACACCTTATATACAATTTACTACATAAATGGTACATGTATTACATATATTGGCATATGCAGGGAACATAATCAATTTCCCAATTCTGATACCAAGAGTGTTTGAGAATCAACACTCTTGGTATCAGAATTGGGAAATTGATTATTGATAAAGAAGATGTGGTATATATATACAATGGAATATTACGCAGCCATCAAAAGGAATGAGATCTTGCCATTTGCAACGACGTGCATGGAACTGGAGGGTATTATGCTGAGCAAAATAAGTCAAACAGAGAAAGACATGTATCATATGACCTCACTGATATGAGGAATTCTTAATCTCAGGAAACAAACTGAGGGTTGCTGGAGTGGGGGGTGGGGTGGGAGGGATAGGGTCACTGGGTGTTGGACACTGGGGAGGGTATGTGTTCTGGTAAGCGCTGTGAATTGTGCAAGACTGTTGAATCTCAGATCTGTACCTCTGAAACAAATAATGCAATATATGTTAAGGAAAAAAAAAAAAGAAGAAGAAGAAGATTGCAGGAGGGAAAGAATGAAGGGGGGGAAATCGGAGGGGTAGATGAACTATGAAAGATGATGGACTCTGAAAAACAAACTGAGGGTTCTAGAAGGGAGGGGGGTGGGAGGATGGGTTAGCTTGGTGATGGGTATTGAGGAGGGCACGTTCTGCATGGAGCACTGGGTGTTATGCACAAACAATGAATCATGGACACTACATCTAAAACTAATGATGTAATGTATGGGGATTAACGTAACAATAAAAAAAAAGAAAAAAAAATAGAAAAAATAAGGTGGAAAACAATTTTACTTTCAAGCTTGGCAATCTGACCCCATTGCCTTCTCTCATTCTATTTCCACCGGGAATTTGTTTCTGACCATTACAACCTTGAGGAAACCCCCCCTTTTTATTAATAACTTTAGCAAAAGGATTTTGTGCCTCTGAAATGACTATGTCATTCACATTCTCCCTATCATCTCCATGAATGATCCATCCCTCTCCATGATTGATCAGTTGCTCAGATTTCCTATTTTCAATTACTTTTCTTAAACTAACTCTATAGCCAAACCTAGAATTTGTCATTAGTGAAAACTGCACCATCTATGGAATCATAGTTTCAAACATCCAGCTGACTACTGCTGACTTTCCTTCTAGTTCATTGGCTCGATTAGTTTCATTGATGGTCCTTGACCTCACCACCTTTATACCACCCATCAGTCACTTCCTGGATTTACTTTCCTCTTTCAACAGCCTTGATTTTATATTATTTCATACCCACCTTTGCAAATTATTTTAATTCCTTGACTGTCTTTCCTTCCCTTTTACTTGCACTAATTGGAACTCATTATGCACTTCTATACTCACATATGTGCAGTTAAAGTTCACTAGAGAAAATCATAGAACAAATATGTCTAATTCATTTTTCTGAGTCAGGCTTATTGACTTACATAAAATATAATTCATTCTATGCAGGGGTACTATTTTATGATTTTAACAAGTACATATATATGTGGCAACCATCACCACAAAAACGTGGGAAATTCTCCTCTGCCCCTTTGTAGTCAATCATCTTCCTCCACCTCCAGTCTTTAGCAAGCACTTGAGAAACAGATTACACTAACTAATAACAGCCAGACCATATATAAAAGTAGAACTCCATCCCATAATCTGTAGTGAACCGTCCAGGAAGCCAAACCACAACCTTTGTAGCAATCAGTCCAGAACAGCCAGTACTTGATTAGTAAACTACCAACTTCCCCAATTTTTGCCTCTGCTTTTAATTTAGGGCCAACCAGAAAAAGCCAAATATGTTTCCTTAACTCATTACATAGGATTTCAGCTGCTCGTTAGCCCATCCCCAGCTTCTGAATGCCAAAACCTGTAATTAGAGTACCTGAAAACTTTTTTCATACTACACAAATCTCCAACTTGCCTGGCTGACTCTCCTCCAGTTTCTGATGGCTGACTGCCTTGTTACAGCAATGTCTGAACAAATAGGCTTTACTATTCTCATTTGGGTGGTTTCATTTATTTCATTATTTCCAGCCTTTTCCTGGAGGGCCCATCAAGAAAGACACTGTGGCATCAGACCACAGCCTTCGACCAGGTGGGGTACCTACAGAGACCTTGTGCCTTGCTACTTGAGGCTCATCGAGTCCATGCTGACATTGCAAGAGTCTGAACTCTGCTTTCTTCACATGGAGTTCCTTGGGTATTTATTCTCAGTTTGGTATCTGGGTTTTGCTACTGCTTTCCATTTGTTTGGCATTTTTGGTGGAATCAGGCCTTTCCTTTTCATCTTTTTTTTTTTTTTTTAAGTCTTTTGTGTTACTGTTTTGTGTTGTCCAGTCTAAAGTGTTGTTTGTCATAAGATCATAAAATAGAACATATGCAAAGACCATACAAGCCTTATTGTTCAAGTCGGCCTCATAAACCAGTGAGTTTGCAGTTATCACCAGACTAGCATCCACTCACACAAGCTTTTCTTTGGGTCACCAATTAAACCAGAAAGGTTTTCCTTCATCTAGACTTTGTGTCCTGAGAGCTCAACCTTTGGCCACAGAGAGCATTCTTTCTGGTTTTCTACTTGCCAAAAGGCACAGATTTTCAGGTCTGCGTGTAGAGGTGGCCAGCTGTGTTTGGGATCCTGAGAAGTACACAAGCATTATATTTCTACTAACTACTGCCTGCTCTCATGGAATTGTCTAAGTCTAAAACCTCTCCTCTTCCAGAAAAAAGACAAAACAAAACAAAAAACAAATAAAAAACCCTTATATGTATTCTCATCATAATCCTAATTCTTATGCCCCTCTTCCTAAATGGTATAAATTCACCAAAAATAATTTGCGCTTTCAGTGACAACTCTGAGGAACACTTGATTTGAACAATATTGTTCATTTCAGAATCTTTAGGGGAAAAAAAAGAAAGAATATTTCTTAGGCCCAAAGGGCAATATTTTTTGATGAATATGCTAAGAACATTAAATGAAATTCTGAATGAAAATTTGTTTCACGAAATGATTCTTTGGCCAAAGTTAGTGAGCAATTTGGGCATCTTAACAACAACAAACTAGACTTATTTTCCTAGTGAGTCCTGTCCCTCCTTGTCCTACAATGGTTTCTTTATATCTAGTTTCCCTCTTCCCCTTTATTTTTCTGCTACCTCTTCTTCTGGACCTTTGTTGTTTCCTTCCTCCTCTCCTTTCTAGACTCCTTACCTTTTCCCAAAAACCCCAAAATAACAGTTGCCTCTAAAGATCCATCCTTCTCATGAGCAGGGAACTATAGATTTTAAATCTTCCCTAAGAGACCTGAGTTGAATCATGAGCTATAATTAAAGATGTCTCTAAACCCAAACAAGACCAGCAAATATTCATAGAAAAATTTTGAATTGGGGGGGGTGCATCTGACTCAAGGTTTCATGACCTATATCAATATGTACACCTGTTGGTCAGAACTTCAGAAACTAACTCCTGGATGGAAAAGCTGAGAAACTGACCCAGAAAGGGATCTTCAGGATCCCTGTTTACACACACACACACACACACACACATACACAAACATTCCCAAATTAAGGCAAAGCTCTTAAGAGTCATAACATTTCTCATACAAATTAATTGGACATAATTCAAATGATTAAACTGATTCAAAACATTTGATTGAAATAATTGATAACAAAGAAAAGATGAAACTATAAGAAATTTGGGGGATTAACTGGAAAATACTTTTTGACAACATTTGAGAGTTAAAAAAATGCTGATATAAGTTCTTTCATTTCATTTTGTCAATGGAACTAATCCTGAAATTGAATACTTCATTAGTAAACAGAAATTAGAATGGGAAATAGCCTCATTTTGAAAGGGCTTTAGAGCAAAATGAGACAGGTCTTAAAGTAAACTGAGGCCCTATTGGTCAAACAGCTACATGGCTCACTTTCCAACCAGCCATCTACTGACAACAACACTTGTAAATATTATAAATATGAGACACCAGAAATAAAATGTCCAATTCTTACAAAGGAATAACAAAGACAAAGAAAAACCTTTCAATTCAAATTAGTGGGGGTGCCCCCTGAAAGGAAAACTCACCCAATATTTTGCCTTCCTCTTATACATTAAAAGTGAATTAGCTATCAGTCTAGATGGTTATCCTCAGCAATCTTGGTAGACACAGATGCTACTCTTTCTGCACTAAACACTACGACCTTTGTTCAATCTCTCACAGAGTAAACATACTATGCAACTGGTATTGCATATAACCCACAGATTTTCCCTATCTTCCAGCCCTTAACTGTAATCCTTGGGCTCTTGGCTGAAAATTGTTCCCTCCTACTTTATGATGCCACTCCTGCAAATTCAATAGGGAGAGACTTATTTTGCAAATGGAGATGTAATACTAAATGCACACCAGAGGAACTAGTACTTGAGTTTCCATAAGACTCCTCGCTTCATAATCAAATATTTCTGCTCAGGATATACCTTTGCCTACTTCATTGTATTTGTTATATATCCCAGATAAGGATACTGACAACAAACCCAACATTCCATGGGCTAAAAATCCCACTGATATAGAAAAGATAATTGGAGCAAAACCTATAAAGGTTCAGAGAGATCTTATCAAATTATTACTCAAACTTCCCAAATACATCTTGAAGCAGAAGCAAACAAAGGGCTAGAACCTATAGTTGAAACTTCTATACCGAAGGTCTTCTAATATCCTACATTAACCCTTGTAAGACTCCCATATTGTCAGGAAAAAAAATGAACAAGGAGACTGATTTGTTCAAGACCTTAGGGTCATCAACAAAAATGTTATTCCTCACTTTCTGGTAGTACCTAACCCAAATCCATGCTGTTATCAATTCCTCCTGAATCCACTTGCTTCCTTATAGTGGATCTTTGCTCTACCTCATTCAGTGTGTCTCTAGACCAAGAGAATAAGTACCTTTTACCTTCACCTTGAGGACAACAATGTACCTGGATAGCTGTATCCCATGGGTTCACTGAAGCTCCTATTTTCTCCAGATCTTCAACAAGACTTAAAAATATCTAAATGTCCCTTGTGATCTAGTTCTGATATTATATGTAGATGATCTCCTACTTTGTTCAGAGAACAAGGGAGCCTATAAAGAGATTCCATTTAATTGTTCT
Organism: Phoca vitulina; assembly: GCF_004348235.1. Classification (NCBI taxonomy): domain Eukaryota; kingdom Metazoa; phylum Chordata; class Mammalia; order Carnivora; family Phocidae; genus Phoca; species Phoca vitulina. The sequence continues at coordinate 41,679,380 of NW_022589704.1, forward strand.
CAGTGTAGCATAAAAGAGCCAGAAAGTTTCAAAAGATAACTTACAATTTTGCCAAGACTCAAGCCATTACATATGGCAGGGCCTATCCAATGAAGGAAAAACATTCTCTCCTAATAGAGAGTACCAAACTTATCCTAGAGTACTCACAAAATGATAATTGAGAGGATTTCTGGTTTTAAGTGAATATGGTAGACAATAGTGACAAAGATTTCTAAGACTGCAATGCGTCTTTATGAATTGACTAAGTTCTCAGTAAGAGAACCTCCACTTTGGGAGCCCGAGTAGAAACAGACCCTCTGTAATTTGAAGAAGTCTCTTCGACAGCCTCTTTCAATATGAAATTCTAACTACAAGAAATCATTTCATCAATTTGTTCATGAGTGATCTAGGCAGGCCCTTGGGGTTTAACTCAGCTTCCAGGAACTACCAAAACCCTTTGCTTTCTACAGCCTCTGCCTTGACCTTGTTGCCAAGGTGTATCCCCTCATTTTAAGGCAATTGCTGCTGCTGGAAAACTTGTTCATGTTCTTGTTGAACTAGTTTTAGGCTCCACACTTGACTTCATAGTTTCTCATTAAGTACGGACTACTACTGACTGAGAACATATAATACATTCAGATAATTAATTACCTTCTTATGAGATTCTCTTACTCCCTCTTTTCACATTACAATTCATCACTGCAACATTCTGAATCTTGGAAGAGGAATATTATAATTGTCATATCTTGGTTAGGAAACTTTCTATACCTTACTTAGATTTATTAGAGAATCCCATTAAGACCCCTAACCTAATATTACCTTTTGATGGATCACACCTCAAAACTGAAAGTGGATTTTATCAAGCATCCACAGAGCTATTAGTAACCAAAGATCTCCTTTGAAGTATAGTTCTCTATGTAAATAGAATTAACACATTATACCTTTTAATCACAGCCCCTTTCTCAGGATAATATGCTCAAAATTTATGCAAGGCTTTGCATGTATCAGAAGTTAAGTTGTTTTTATCACTAAGCAGTATTCTATTGTATGGATGTAAAACAATATGTTTATCCATTTACCAATGATCATTTGGGTTATTTTTAGTTTAGGGTAATAATGAAAAATTCCTATAAACATCTGCTTATGAATTTTTACCTGAACTTATGTTTTCATGCATTAAGTAAATACATAGGTATGAGATCATTTTTTTGTATTGCAAGTATGTTTAATTTTATAAGAAACTGCCAAGCTCTCTTCAAAATGACTGTACTACTAACAATGTATGAGAGTCCCACTTGTTCTACATTTTCTTTTTTAAGATTTTATTTATTTATTTTTGACAGAGACAGAGAGCACAAGCAGGGGGAGCAGCAGGCAGAGGGAAAAGCAGGCTTCCCACTGAGCAAGGAGCCCGACATGGGACTCGATCCCAGGACCCTTGGATCACGACCCGAGCTGAAGGCAGCCACTCAACCAACTGAACCACCCAGGCGTCCCTTGTTCTGCATTTTCATCAGTTCTTGGTATTATTACATTTTATTTGCTTATTTTTTTCTTATCCTTTCTAATATATATGCAATTATATCTAATTATGGTTTTGTTTTATATTTCCCTAATGACTAATGATGTAGAACATAACTGCCATATTTTTATACAACAGTTCTATTTTTAGTGAGATGTCTATTCCAATTTTTGCCCATTTCTTTTGTATTGAGCTATGGGAATTTTTTCTAAATTCTGGATACCAGTCCTTTATCGGATAACTATTTTGCAACTATTATCTCCTAGTATTTGACTTATCTTTTTTTTTTCCTCAACCGTGTCTTAAGAAGAACAGAAGTTTAAATTTCTATAACTTTTAAATTATTATTTTTTCTTTTAAATTCTTCATTTTGTATCTTAAGATACCTTTGCCTAACCCAAAGTCACGAGATGTCTTCCTATGATTTCTCCTAGAAGTTTTATAGCTTTAGATTTAATATTTAGAGTTATAATGCAGTTCAAGTAATTTTTATAGATGGTATATGTCATGAGTCAAGGTTCATTTATTTGAAAAGAGGAGCCCAAAAGACTATCCATTTTCCCTTGAATTCTTGTAGTATATTTGCCAAAAATTAATTGCCCATATATATTTGCATTTACTTTTGACGTTTGTATTATGTTTCTCAATACATGTGTCTACCCTTTCTCTAATACTACACTACCTTGATTATTGTAGCTTTATAAGATAGTAAGACTATAGTAATTTTAAAATCAAGTAGTCCCCCAACTTTGTTCTTTTTCAAAATCATTTTGGCTACTCTAGTTTCTCGGCCTTTCCAAAAAATATTAGAGTCAGTTTGTCAGTTGCCTAAACAAGCAAACAAACAAAAAAAACACTAAAATTTTGATGCAGACTGCATCAATCTAGATCAATTTGGGGAGAAATGATGTCTTAACAATATTGACTCTTCCAATCAGGCATTAGTTCTACCCTAATTGATCTGTATTGATTCCTATCAAAATTCCAGTGGGAATCTATCTAGATATAGGCGAGCAGCTTCTAAAATTATATGGGAGGGCAAGGAAATTAGGATAATGAAAACAACTTTGCAAAAGAATAAAGTTGAAGTTCTCTTACTGCCTGATTTTTATATTTATATAGCTCTAGTAATCAAGCTACTGTGGTGCTGTCAGGTAGATAAATAGATCAATGAAGTAGAATAGAGAATCCAGAACTAGACACATACAATTATAGATAACTAATTTTTTACCAAGTCAGAAAAGCAATAATGGAAAAAATAGACTTTTCAATAAGTGAAAATGGAACAACAGCTGGACATTCATGGGGAAAAAAAGAAAAAGAAAGGAAAAAAGCTCAATCTACATCTCACCCCGTACACAAAAATTAATGCAAAATGGATCACAGAACTAAGGTAAAACGTGAAACTAAAACCTTTAGAAGAAAACATAGGAGAAAATCTTTGTAACCTGGAGTCAGGTGAAGAGTTCTTTCACTGAATGAAAGGCAAACTTCATAAAAGAAAAAATAGATAAATTAGACTTCACCAAAATTAAGACCCTGTCAAAGAATGAAAGAAAATCCACATTGGAAGAAAATATTTGCAAATCACATATCTGACAAAGAACTTGTATACACAATAAATTTTAGAAACTCTCTGAATTCAACTGTAAGGAAACAAACAGCCTGATTATTTCTTTTTCTTTGTCAAGATCTTTTTATTAATATGTGATGAAATGTAATATTACTTATTTTATTTTGTATTCTATCCATCGAATTCCAAATTTCCTTGTATTTTATTGTCTTTATCTTTTTTAGATTTTCTATAATTTTATTTTTCTGTAATTTTTGTTTATCAAAAATGTTTCCTTTCTTTAAGTCTTTGCTTCTTGTCTGTACCTCACAGCTTCTGACTTATTTATTAATTCTGAAAGGGTATAAATTTGGTCTTCAGTATGTTTCAGTAAGTTGAAAATTTCTCACTTAGTCTTATTTTGACCTCCTTTTTATTTTTATTTATTTTATTTTATTTTTTTAAAGATTGTATTTATTTATTTGAGAGAGAGAGAGAGAGCACATGAGAGGGGGAGGGCCAGAGGGAGAAGCAGACTCCCCGCTGAGCAGGGAGCCCGATGCGGGACTCGATCCTGGGACTCCAGGATCATGACCTGAGCCGAAGGCAGTCGCTTAACCAACTGAGCCACCCAGGCGCCCTGACCTCCTTTTTAAATTGTATTCATGTTCTTTTAATTTAATTTAGCTTGAAGGAATTTTGAGAAATGTATTTCTGCTTGTTCAGTTACATTCCCAACTTGTATGGAATTATTCTCTGTGTTTCACATTGGTTAAGAGTAATATTGAGTATATTTTCATAGACCTGAAACATCTATAAACATCTTTGGTAGACACGGTGTCCAGACCTTCCTCTAAGGAAGAGGTTGATGCCCAGCTGTGGAGTGCTGTCACCAGGCAGCTTCCACTTGCCAACTGTGTCAGGATGTGAATTAGCTTCAGAGAGCTGCCTCCTTCAAGAACACACCCTCCCCATGGAGGCCCTAGCCAGTGGCTAAGTGAAGAGTGCAAATGGCTTGCCATGGGTACTATATATGGGACAATTCTAATAGACATATGTGCCTCAGATAGTCTTACAGAGTTGAGTGAGTCAGTGGGGGGTAGATTTTTTCTTCTTCCCAGTCCTAATTTCTCCTTCCTTTCACATCTTACACCCCAAAAACCATCCTGATGTCTGCTTCCAAGTCATCTGTGACAATATTTTTGGTTCATTTTTCTAAAATTTACCTCCAATTTACCAATATAGTTATATACTGTTGGGTTATTTCAGTACTCATTGCTTATATAATTTTAATTATGGAATGTACACATGAGCTGTACAGGATGGTAAAATTATATCTGTTTTTGCTTCATCATTTTCATGTTCCCTCATTTTTACTTGTTTAGTTTTCTATGTGTTTGTCACTAATTCATCCTCAGACACTTAAGAATAATTATCCATCTCTATTAAATATGTTCAAATATAGGAAGTAATCATGATTTTCCAAAATTATCATCTATCCTTATATTTGAGTAATAACATAACTATAGAATGTTAGGTTCAAAATCATGTATTTCAGAACTTAGAACACATTTCTTATTTTCTTCTAACTTCTGATATTGCAGTTGAGAAATTAATACCATTCAGGACCTAAGTCCTGTATGTATTACTCGTCATTTTTCATTCTGTAAGAATTTAGCATTTTAATCTCTATTATCTGAAATTTCACGATGATGTACTTTTATAGGGATATAAGTCTTTTTAAATCATTGTGTAGGGATGAAGAAAATGCTTTTATTTTTTAAACAGTTTTATTAGTTCTTTAATAATTTTCTTCTAGAGATTCATCAGTAAACTTCTATTATTCATTTCCAGGACCCATCCTTTAATTCCTTTGTCTGTTTTTAGCCATTTTTAATCTTATATTTTCAGAGAGTTTTTCTTAAATTTATCATGTAACCTGCTAAAGCACTTTTTATTTCTACTGTCATATTTTAGATTTTTAAAAGTATTTTTATATCTGAAAGCTATATTTGTAGTACTATAAATTCATAATTGATTGCTGTCTCCTATCTCCTAGGAGATATTGATTATAATTGTTACTTTAAGATTTTTCTCCTGACCTCTGTGTTGCTTTTGTTTTTTCTGACATAATTTTTATTTTGTTGTTATAGTTTCTATATTTCCTAAAAACTTTCCTTAAAAGATCTTTTATTTCATTTTTTCATTTACATTTAAAGAGGAGGAACTAAGAATTTAATTGAAAGCTCAGTACTTGGATGCAGATTGTTGAAGGTTAGGCTTTAAAGCAAATCAGTAAGACAGTGAGCCAGATTTCTCAATGAGCAACTGACTAACTTTTCCACCCATGGATATTATAATCTCCCTCATGGTGGGAGAGATGGGCATGAATCTCCATGCCAGTGTTATGGGATCTACTGAAGTGCAGAGTTAGTCTCATCGATGAACATGTAGACTTCCCTATTCTGAAGCTTTGTTTGCAGTGGCATCTCACAAGCACTCTCAGTGTGCAAACCTCTTCAGACCCCACTTCTATTAAGGGGTTAGCCGTCTTCTGCCGTGTAAGGTTTGGAAGGACATCTATTTACTTAACACAATTCACATAGTCATAATTCTGATTATATGTCAAACACTGTTATAAGTAATTGAGATACAGTAATAAAAATAACCGACAAGGATCTAATAATGCTTACATTCTACAGGTCAATCAAATTTTGAACCAATCTTTATGGCTTTGGCCCTACCCTAACCCCCACTTCTGGAGATTTCTTTCCAAGCCTTTGGGTAGGTTCTACATTGTAAATCCATTGGATTTCCTTCCTGCAGGCTTAAGTTTCAGCTTTCTCTTGTCAGCTAAGATAAGTCACATTCCCTATTTTCACCTTCATGATTTTGCTGAAATTCTTGCTAATATCATCTATAAAAACTTCTATGTTGTTTGATTTTTTAATGAAAATCTGTTAAAATATTATTTGAACTAACAGTGTATATACAGTCCAACATTTCTACATGTGTATCTCAGGAATCTTTGTTTCCTTATACTTTAAATAGTATATGTATTTCAGTTTTCACATGGATGATATATAACCATTCCATAGTTAATAAATGACTTTTGCAAAGGACTAATTGCAAATTTTCTAGATTTTTCAATGCTGATAATTTTAAGAGCCAAGTTTTAATTTCAGTATATGATTTATAATAATGGAATTTCTCAGTGGAGAGATACATGCTAAGCCAGAATGATTTGAGTTAGTTTTCCAAAAAAGAAGGGTGGAGGCAATCTTATACTGTGATCTCATTTAGAATGCAAATACAGAATTCATTTTCAGATTGATGATACCAGTTTCAACATTAATAACTTCACAAATTGGCTAACATAGATTTCTCCGTCCATGAATAGTTTTGTCACTAGTTGTTTTTTTCTAAAATGCATTTTCACTGTAATATATTCTTCAGAATGGACAATTTCAACTTAATAAAAAGAATGGTGACACTTCTACCCTATCAGGACTAGAGTAAGCATCTCAGCTTAAAGAAAATGTTTTTTACACTACATCCAGATGCTCTGAATTGCTAGCATAGCAAATAGATAGTTATTACCATAACAGATTCTTTAATTTTGGCATTCAGTTATAAACAGTAAATTTCTAATAGAAATTACATCATGATCAATTTCTAAAATTAACAAAATTATAAAGAAAAAATATGTTAATGTAAGTAGTAGATTAGACAATTGTTCAAAAGTTTTTTCCCACCTCCCTATTTCCTGGGAAGGTGTAGACTTCCCCATTCTTTGACTTTGGGTCAACAATGTGACCTCACTAGGCCAGCTGGATGTTAGAAGATGTGAACCAAGCAAACACTTGAAATGCATTTGTACAATGAACTTCCTCTCTAGTATTTCTGTCATTAGTCATGAGGAGATATTTCCCTAGGTAGCGGCTGATACCTCAGTCTACACCCCAGAATGAAAACGTGTAAGGCACATCCTGCAGTGTAAAGCATCATCAATGTGGCATCACCTCTTGAAGCAGAATCATACCAATAGGCCCACAGTCTTCAGTATAAACAAATCCTTGCATTTTATGTTACTAAAACTTTATGTGGATATTTGTTATTAATTTGGGATAAAGATGGTGGTACTGATGTAACCAAAATGAAATACATGGCATTGGTTTTGAGATTGACCAGGGAATGATAAGAACATGTCCATGGGAAGCAGAAAAAAAATGGCAAGGAAATTATTAAGAAAAATTATTACCTGAACTGTAATATAATGGTGAAACATTTGGCAAACTATAGCTAGCTGCACCTTGTGAGATGGGAAATGTACCTTTTGAACTTGAGAGTTGGACACGATGATTTACAGACAGAATATTAGAAATGTGTGCCAACTCTTATTATCTGCATTTTGGTAAGGTATTGCCTAAAGTATTACCAGCAGAATTGAGTGTAAATATAGTAGGTCCGTATATTCTAGAATTTTTTTAGCTGGAAAATAGAAATTTCTCATCTCTTATTTCTTGAACTAGTAAAAGAATCTCAAATTAAAGGCAAAGGGACAAAGTCTGGAGACAGACTATATCCAGGATGCTATCAATAAAACATGGCCTCAGAGTTAAAAAAAAAAAAAATCAAAAGTGTGGCTTTGATATTCTTTATCAAGATCTAAAAGTAAAAAGTGGGTATCTAGTGGACCTTTTCAGCTATGCAAAAGGACAACTATAAAGAAATATCCATAAAAGAAAGGGACATATCATGCCTCAAAAATAATCGATAACATAATGTATGGCACATGGACTTGATAGGAATACATATATTGAAGACCCACATAGCTTTGACAAAGCTGCATTAGGAAAAGTTTTGTCAGCTGGAGTAAATCAGAATGACATGTATTTGTGATAGAAAAACACTTCTAGGCCTAGAACTTTCTGCAGGAAAAAAAAAAAACAGGCTTAGAAAGCTGCTCAGCATCATAAATAAAAAGTAAATTTTTAAATGCTTTCTTTAGAAGTGGCCAAGGAGGAAGATTAAAAAAAAAAAAAAGAAAGAAAGAAAGAAAGGAGTTTCAGAGGGCAAAGCCAAGAGCCATGGAGAATTATGGGCTGTTGGGTCACTCCCACAGAAGAGAACCAGGATAGAAAGACCTAGCAATGCATGCCCAATGTGATTTCAGAATTGCCACAGACCATTCTCTTCTTTGTATCTCCAGCTTTTCTAAATTTTCTCATTTTTCTCTTATTCTAGGCATGTTTTACCATCTTAGGTTGATTATGTGGAAGAGTCCATTGGACAGATAACTTTTTTTGAGGTTCACAGGTCTCCAGATCAAAAAGCCACTCTTAGAGTTGATAGAAATAGAGTTAGAAGTTAGAACCAGCATTAGATGAGATGTAGGGGGATCTTGGGATTGGAGTGGTATGTTTTTCACATGAAATGGACATGAATATTTATGAAGACTGTTAAGTTACATTATCACTGAAAAATATTCATTCTCTCCCACCTCTTCAACTTCATGGGAGGGCTATGCTTCCCTGTTCTTTGATTTTGAATTCAATATATGCCTTGATTAGCCAATGAAATGTTAGCAGACAAGAGAGGGACAAAGGCTCAAAATATACCATAGTGTCAGGATATGTTGTCATGTGTGGCCACCATTATCATGAGAAGACTTGTGGAGACATGAGGCCACCTCAGCTGGGATTCTGGAAATAAACACTTCGGGATAGGAATTCCCAGTCATAAATCCTCAGACAAATTGAATATCCATGAGAAAAATAAATGCTTATTGCATGTCATTAAGATGCTATAAATGTTGATCATATAGCAATAGTTTAAAAAAATACAAGAAAACAGGAGTGAGTGACATCAGCAAGATGTCAGTATAGAAGTTTCCAATGCTTGTTCTCTCACAGAAACATCAATTTGAACAACTATCTGTGCACAAAAATACCTTCACAAGATCTAAGGATTCCCTGTGAGAAATTACAGCACCTGGGTGGAACAAAAAAATAAGAAAAGACACACTGAAGAAGGTAGAAAAGACAGTTTCACATTACCCCATCACTCTTCACCCAAGTCCAGGCAGCCCAGGGCAAGAAGACACCTTCCACCAGAGGAAGTGAAGTAGGTACCCGACTTCACCCTGGACCTCAGCACCAGGCTTGCCCCAGGGCTAAGCCAGTTCCCCAGAGACCCAGCCTTCAGGCCAGCTCCTGCAGCCTAGGAACATCATGTTATATACATTAATTATATGCAATTTTTTCTTAAAAATATATCAATTGGGACACCTGGGTGGCTCAATCAGTTAAGCCTCCAACTTTTGATTTTGGTTCAGATCATGATCTCAGGGTCTTGAGACTGAGCCCAGAGTCAGGCTCCATGCTGGGTGTAGGGCCTGCTTAGAATTCTCTCTCTCTCTCTCCCTCTGACACTCCTCCTCCTCTAAAAAATTATAATAATAAAATTTTAAAAATATATCTATCAATAAAAAATTACTGGCAATTTTTCAAAATATTAATGGTGCCCATGTTTAGGTATGAAGGCATGAGTGACTTTTGTTTCCTTAATATATTTTTATATATATTTTACACAGTATTTAGCCTTTTCATAGTGTGTAAAATATAAGAATTCTCATGCAAACCTTGTTATTTGCATATGTGCTCAAATATCCAACAGGTGATGTATCTTTTAAAATAGATCACATACTGTGACTATTGAGATAAATAAATGTTGTTTCACGCTTTTAATGATTTCATAAGGTAAGCATTTATTTACTGATCTGAAAAATTACTAAAACATATCATATATGTTTTATGAAAGTCATATGATGTCAATTATTATAAAATCTTATGATCCTACAATTTTTATTTCCTTAATACTACCCTCTAAACTAATCTGCTGCCTGTTATAGTCTCAGATTTTTTTAATTGTATTTTGTCTATAGACTCCAAAATAAAATTATTTAAATTATTTTTGAGAATTTTGTTTGTTTGTTTTTATTTTATTATGTTACGTTAATCACCATACATTGCATCATTAGTTTTTGATGTAATGTTCCGTGATTCATTGTTTGCATATAACACCCAGTGCTCCATTCAGTATGTGCCCTCTTTAATACCCATCACCAGGCTAACCCATCCTCCCACCTCCCTCCCCTCTAGAACCCTCAGTTTGTTTCTCAGAGTCCATAGTCTCTCAGAGAATGTTTTGAATTTTCAATGAGGCATGCTCTCAGTAGTATAAAAAATGTGATTGTGCTAAGAAAAGGATTCCCCAAAAATTTCAAACCAGGTAGTGCGTTAATCACTGACGTTTCTCACAGGGTAGTTTTGGAACTCCACCTTCCAGGTATGTGATGAGAAACCTCATTATGCTCCCTGAGATTGGGTGGAGCCGTGAGAGTAATCTGAGCCACAGAGTTTTGAGCACGGTGATATGTATCACTGCGAGAAAGAGTAACGTGTGTTTTGTATACACATATGTTCTACATACATGCTAATATGTTATAACGGCCTCACTTAGCTTACTCTGATTTATACCCCGTTTCTTACTAACAAAAAAAAAAGTGATGAGAAAGAAATGAGCAGATGTTTAAATTTATGGAGTAGTATAAAGTGTTGCATACCTATAAAGAAATAACCAGTTTAAAAGCACCATTCAATTAAAAAAAATAATTAACTGGTCTATCCATTTTTAGCTTTTACATCCCAGCTGTTACATCTGTTCCTCAGAGAAGGTTTTTCTGACAGCCCAAACCCATCAGACCAAGTTATTCCTCATGTGATATCTTCACTTTTTCCATCATAACAGTTTTCACACTCCATTATAATTTTCATTTTACTGTCTATTTCCCTTTCATACTATAATATCTAGATGGACAAGGTCAATTCTGTTTATTCACGTGTGTATCCCAAATGCCTATAAGTTACTAGCACATAATACATAAAATTAGTACTGAATAAATTAGTACTAAACTTCTGAATAGTTTTTAGCCAGAATTTTATTGGAACACAAGTATACCAGTTGATTTCTGTATTATAGATGGCTACTTTCACCTTAAAAATACAGTGTTGAGTAGTTGTAACAGAGACTGTATGACTTTGCAAGCCCTAAAACATTTATTATCTGGCTCTTTACAAGAAAGCCTGGCTGATCTCTGCTCTAAACAAGCTGGAATATGACAAGTCAGAAGGATGAGCTAAGTCACATTCATTGGGGAAGGTTGAGAATGAAAATCTGAGAGACCAAGTGAAAGCACCATTTGAAAACGTCTAGAAATGGATGTTAATCTATAATTTAGGAAAAGATACAGATAATAATAAACATGGTCAGAATAAAGAAGACACATGACCAGTGCTAGATGTTTGCCCTAACGGGCTTTGGAAAAGTGAATTTATGGGCATATATAGGAAAGACTGATTTAAAGGACAGAAATAATGTGGAAATAATGGTATATTTATCTCTGGAAAATAATTTTTAAAAACTTACATATTAATTATCCTTATGACACCTAAAATATACACCTCCTATCTCCTAGCCTCATTATCTTTGATCTCGTTATTTCCTCTTTTGTTCTACCCAATATGTGGAGTGTGTGTGTATTAGAGAGAGGCAGAGACAAAGAGAGAGCAAGAGATGCTATATTCAGGTACAATGTTCTTTTTGTTTTAATATTGAGAGTACCTCATGTTTGCTCTAATAAATGAACACTTCCAAGTTTAACTACTTACTTGACAGGAAGCACAAGTACCAATACCAATGTGAAAGGGGAAGGTGGAAATACAAGGAAGAAATGAGTGGATAGATTTATAATTCGTCAGGGTATGCATATTGTCTCCTACTTTAGAAGATACACTAAGACCACCTGTCTAAATTATGCAAGTTAACAGCTTTCCATAAATATAGTTTTACAAATGTTATATAACATTTTCCTAGACTTTCTGTACTGATGAATTGTAGATCTAAGGTGCTTTTTTTGGGGGGAGGGTGTCTTTTTCCATATAAGCGGTGGACTTTTTAATTATTATTTGTTAATTGGAAGGTTTTGCTAAATTCCAGCACACTAAGATCTACTGCACACATCAAGGACTTCACTGTTAACGTTGGAAACAGACATGTAAATAAATACAAGTAATATATCTAGGGGCTAAGCACGGAAAAGAGATCAAGTGATGTTAATAGAGCGAGGATTGAACAAAGAGGTGTTGAAGGTTAAGTCAGCCTCTTAAAAGAAATACAAATTCAACTACTGGGACTAGTCAACATTTAAAAATCTTGAATTCCCCTGAGGGCTTAGAGTTGATTTCTAAGCTGTATATTTAGTATTTCTTTTTCATAAATGTATTATGTGCCTCCACTTCAAGTTGGGTATAAAAAAACCTAATAAGTCCAACATAATTGAAGGTTTTGAGTTTATATTCAGTTTCCCAAACTCAAAGGAGAGAAGAGATGCCTCTATTCACTCAGAGTTCAAATCACTGTTCTCTAAAGCAATATTGCCTGAAGGGTTTGATTGCTCTTCCTGACATCTCCCAAAGACATAGTTTAATGATTTTATAATATGAAATACATATAGGATAATCATTTTCAAAGTATTTCATATGTTTATCTTGAACTCTCAATTAGGATGTTAAGAAGGAGAAAATATAAATTTTTTTCTCAAACATTAGGAAGATTTCACCTTTCATCAATCCAAACTTTTTCATTTTTGCTATTAGTGCTTCAATAAGATGATACAATTTGAAAGAAAAAGTCTTGGGGAATATAGCTAAACTATAGCATTTTTTAAAAGATTTTTTTATTTTATTTATTTGTGAGAGAGAGAGAGAGAGTGCGCAGAGCAAGGGAGAGAGAACATGAGTGGAGGGAAGGGGCAGAGGGAGAGAGAGAAACAGGCTCCGGATGTGGTGCTCTATCCCAGGACCCTGGGATCATACCTGAGCTGAAGGCAGATGCTTAACCGACTGAGCCATCCCGGAGCCTTAAACTCTAGTATTAAATCATGTTTTCTCACTACAGGGATGGATAGGAATGCTTTACTCACTTTGAAATTTTGGGCAGCATGAACTTGTTTCAGATACCCTGAATCATGTCAGGCTGTGTAGTTTGGAAGACATTCAGAGACTCTGAAGACCTTCTCTAAGAAGTTAATCAGAAAATGTAAGCTGGTTTAATTTGTGTTTTAAATATGATAATTGCTAATAAGACCTTGGTGACTCCTTCCAGAGGAAAATTTTCATTCAAAATACATACGTAATTTGGAAATATTGTTTATATTATTTCTTCATTTAAAAGCTTGGAAAATATTGGATTCAGGTAAGTGACAGGAATGTGGTTTTTTTAAGCATCTCTAATTTTACGTATGCTTAATAACTATTGCAGAATTACCAAGTATGATGTTTTAAGATATAAAACTTATTCTCATTTCCTTTTAGTGAAATTGTAGAAAATGTGAAGGGCAGATAAAACCAAAGTTTATTTCATGTTGGAATAAATAATGAACCAATAGAAAATTTTAAATATTTGTATTATCTTAATGTTGGGGGCAAAAAGGAAAATTCATTTAAGAGAAATGAGAGCAGACGATGTGAATGGCAAAACCATAGTGATATTTTTAAGTCCAAACTTCAAAAAAAAACTGAAGGGACTAAAAACAAAAAGGTTGTATCCAAACTAGCTCAGTTGTGGATTGAAAAGCTTGCCCACAGGGGAGGGCTTGCACAGCATAGGTAAAGGATGGGTCCAAGTCCAGTGCTGTGGTAGATACACTTTTGTGGGGCTCCTCAATAGAATTATCTTATATGGAGAGTGCTTATAAAGCTTTAAGCTTTCACTTGAACTTTATAATATTTCATTCCAGGAGAAGAAAGAGGAATCCTCTATACACAAGAAGATTATTTCATTTGCTAAGATATCTAAAGTCAAGTTCACAGAAAATTTTTTGTTTAATGTTTGCATTTTTGTTCCTATTGCCTATCTGAAGCTTCTGATAAAGATAGAGTGAGACTCTTACGATCTCAGATATATTATGATTGAGTCTGAATTATGCTTTCATTTATACCCGCAATATTAACTGAAGCCAATTGTCTATCAGGTTCCATACATAATAATAGAAAGAAGGATTAAAACAGTGATCATATTTAAGAAGTGTCTAGTTTACAGCTTTGAGTTCTATGTTTACCAATCATTCTTTTTAAACATTACCTCAGTTTTCTTATTTCTAAACTACATGGTTTGGAATAATAAATTTTTTTTTTTTTTAAAGATTTTTATTTATTTATTTGGGAGAGAGAGAATGAGAGAGAGAGAGCATGAGAAGGAGGAGGGTCAGAGGGAGAAGCAGACTCCCTGCCGAGCAGGGAGCCCGATGCGGGACTCGATCCCGGGACTCCAGGATCATGACCTGAGCCGAAGGCAGTCGCTTAACCAACTGAGCCACCCAGGCGTCCCTGGAATAATAAATTTAAAGCACTCATCCAAACATGGCATTTAGTTATTTGAATGCAACTGAAATTTCCTCATTCTCATCTTTACGGGGAAAAAGATTTTTTTAAAAGAAGAATACTGGTCCCCTTTAAAAAGAAAATATGACACAAGCAAATACAAGTTATGACTATAAATAATTAGTTTTATAAATCTTTATTACTATGTAGTAGCAATGGAATTTTAATTGACTTTTCAAACATGAAATATAAACATGGAAAAAAATCAGAGGGTCAATTTCTATGACAATTTGCTCACAGTCAGAACTGAAAATATTTAAGAAAGACACTATATACAAATATCAAATCATTATGCTATACATCTGAAGCTAATATAACATTATATGTCAATTATACTTCCATAAAAAGTTTTAAAACACTACTAAACAATATTGCCTTTGCCAATATATAATATCAGTTACATTGAAGTTACCACACTTATTGAGAGTGTATTCAGAGTTTATATAGCCCATTTACACTAGCAGTTAGCTCTCACTTATTCATGTATAAAATATCCCTTAAGTGATTAAATCAATTATGCATATGGACAAACGGATTAGGAAAATACATTTTATATAGATTAAAATATATGGTAAAGGCAACATTTTATAGTTTCATTTGGAAATCCCCAGAAACAATTCTGTTTCTTCCTAAATTTTAATTGCTATGAAGTCCAGGGCTAGAGACATGTATTACGTTGTTTAAATGGTCTCTGTAAGATGACAAATTCTTTGTACCTCTGTGTCTCTTCAAAAACCCTTAAAATTTGGGCACCTGGGTGGCTCAGTTGGTTAAGCGACTGCCTTTGGCTCAGGTCATGATCCCCGGGTCCCGGGATTGAGTCCCGCATCGGGCTCCCTCCTCGGCAAAGAATCTGCTTCTCCCTCTGACCCTACCCCCTCTTGTGCTCTCTCTCTCTCTCTCTCTCAAATAAATAAAATCTCTAAAAACAAAAACAAAACCCTTAAAATTTGCTAGGGAATAGTTTAAAAAATAAGATGAAGCTATGTAGTTGAAAGTTAAAATATTGCCTGTTTCAGTTTCTCACCTCAAATCTAAAATATGCTGGGAAAGTCATTTATTGTTTCCCACAGAAAGCAGGATCATCATACACCCAAATTTACAATGTTGCATTTAAAATATGGCCAGAGATTATGGTATGAAAATGTTTAAATGTATGCAAAATATGCTGCAAAGACAACTTGTTTTGAAGTTGTTTTTTCTTTTGTGATCCTAAGCTCATATAGTAGCTGCATTAGGTAGCACTTATGAGACAAGACTCTAAAATTGGGCTAACCACTGGAAGATTCATAATTTGAAGTTTTGAACACTTGGTGTCACAAATTATTGTTTTTCTAAACAATCATGCTTAGTTCATTTAATTCTTGTTTTTCTGCTGAATACTCCTTACTTGGTCACTGGATTTGTTTCAAGTTATATTATATCCATTATAAAATTATTTCTAGAAGATGATTTATACTGAGACTTGAGCATTGAAGTACTTTCCAAAACTTCACAGTAAAGCTGGAAAAACTTTTAACTATATTTTAACATTTTTTCTGTAATTCTGTCTTAATGCTAACGGACCCATAAAAGACCAGTTTCTTGACTCAGTGAGTAAGGTTTAGTGACAAGAGCTTTGACAAATACAATGGAGGATAAAACAAATTGTCTTTTTATTCACCAATCACCTAAATCACTGCCTAAAAGGGAATATTATGTTGTATATAATTGATAAATCACTAAATTCTACACCTGAAAATAATATTACACTGTATGTTAACTAACTGGAATTTAAATTAAAAATTTGGAGAAAGAAAAAAAGTGAAATATTAGACACACACATGCATTTGAATTCAAGATAGAGATTTGTACATTTAAATTAAAATATATTAGTATTTAATGCCAAAATTCTTAAAAATTCAAAAATATTTCTAATTGAGGTGATCAAATAAAGAGAAGTTGATATTTAAACTTATCATTAAAATATAGGTAACAATGGATAAAGTGGAGCTTGGTGGGGGGATTGAGAAGAGTTAGTTCAGGCAAGTAACAGAGAATGAGAATGTTCAGTTTGTTATTGGCATCAGCTGTCTAGACTCAGATTTAAATGAGCCCATGCACATATTGGACAGAAGTCAAAACAAAGTTTAAATTGAAGATCTCTACATAAAGTTGAGTTTTAGTGCACGAACTTTATTCCCACCTTTAGTGGGTGGACATCATTAAGAACAGTAAAACAAAACACAACCAAAACAATAAACTGACCATACAGAAAGATATGTGCCTGATTTATTCTTGGCTCTGTATGGAATTGACAAGGACAATAGTTCAGTGTTTATTGAGATTTACTTTCCAAAACTGCTTACTCGCAAAAGTTTGGAGTTGAAATTCTTAATACTTATGTCACCATATGTCACTTATGTCCATCCTGAGATCTATCATGGTTGTGAATTAGTTATTTTCTAAGCCTCTGCTAGGGGAAAACAGTAAGCCTCTCCTGAAGACATTCTTGAAAATGAGGTCTCAAAACATTTGTCAGATAAATTTTTAAGACATTTGAGATTACAATTTTAAAAAGCTATAGAACATGTGATAAGTGAGAAGTAGCAAAAGCTACAAACTGAAGAATGAAACTCAGAGAAAGTAGATAGTGCAAAAAAAAAAGTAGAAAGTAGATATTTTATTTATGAGGTGCAGTTTATAATAGAGGCATGTTTAATATATTTGAAAAAATAAACAAGTAATTGAGGAAATAATGAGAAAATGATCAAAAGTGACCATTAAAAAAAACAAAATAATTACTAAAAATAAAACATGTAACAAAAAATGGAACATAATGCAATTAGACACAGCTAGTGAGAGAATTAATAATGTGCAAGATAGCTTTCATAAACTTATACAGAATTCAGTAGAAATGGATGAAAAATAGAAAACATAAAATTAAAAGACAAAGACAGTAGAAGAATTCTAATTTGATTTCTACAAGAAAATGGAGAATTCTGGCACAGGAATATTGGAAAAGAAAATTACTTAAATGTTTTTCAAGTTGAGAAAAGATGCAAATCTTCAGATTCAGAAAACTCAACAAAATCACTCACAACTAGATATATTATATTAAACCTGAATAACAATAACAAACCAAGATGTGTTTTACACATAGACAGAGGCAAAAGAAAAACTACCTTTATTTTTTTTTTAAGATTTTATTTATTTATTCGAGACAGAGAGAGAGGAGCAGGGTGAAGGGCAAAGGGAAAAGCAGACTCCCCGCTGAGCAGGGAGCCCAATGCAGGACTCAATCCTGGGACTCCAGGATCATGACCTGAGCTGAAGGCAAACGCTTAACCGACTGAGCCACCCAGGCACCCTGGAAAACTACCTCTAAAAGGAAAATATCTTAAGCTAACTTCTCACTAATAAGAATTGAAATCAGTAGAATAATGGAAATATGTTCTAAGAGCTGAAGGGAAAAAAATTATCCTAAAAATATAAGTACAGAAAAATTAACTTTCAAAAAATGGAAGCAAATGAAAACATTTTCAGATAAAAACTGAGAAAATTCACTATCAAGGGAATTTCATATATACATATATGAATATATATATGAAGATATATTTATATATATACACACACACAAAATGATCACAGAAGGATCTAAATTGGAAAACTAAATGAGAAAAAAAGGGTTGTGATTTGTGTTTGTGCAAAGTTAAAGTTTAACTGTATAAAATGACAAAATAAGATCTATTTTGTGGGGTTTAAGTATCAGTATGGATAAAATTGCATATAAATGAGGAAAGAGGAAAGGTGAGATAAGAGTAAGACTTCTAAGTTTTTTATATTATTAAGGTAAAAATTAAATATACATTATAAGTAAGTATAATATAAATGCACATTAAATTCATGTAAAAAAAAAATTCTAGAGTGACCGGGAAGGATAGAAATTGATTTTGTAAATTCCAACACAGTGGAGGGGAAAATGTGGAATAAGAGAAATAACACAATTAGTTATTTTAAAGGCAAATTTAAAAATGTATAAAAGTAGGAAAAGAGAAATGAATTCACATAAAAGAGTAATCATAATCGATATAAAATAACTGTTTAAAAAATAAACACTATCAGTGTAGCTTATGAGATTCCTGTTGTAAGTTATTCAGAAGAGGCATATGTATAATAAGAGCACAGAATAATTAAAAATAAATCATAGGGTAAAGATATTTCAAGGATGCTTTAACCAAAATATAACTGGAGTATTATATTAATATCAGAAAAATAAATTAAGCAAAAAACAAGAAGCATTAAGTAGAAGTGACAAAATATATTTTAAAAGAAGATATAACATTTAAAAATAGTAGTCATCTATTGATGTAGTTTTATAGTTTCTAGCAAGTCCTCACAGAAGCAAGTCAAGAAAATTTAAGCACAACGTGGAGGATTGTAATTTATCCTTCCTGGTAATTGAGAGATTTAGGAAGCACAAAAATTAGTAAAATTATTAGAGATTTAAAAAACACAATTAGGAAAATCTTGCATGAAATTGAATTCACCTTTTGCATCCTTCTATGGGGCAGCTGCAGATGAATTAATTTTTCCCTCTTCTTTTCATCTTTCACAAGAAAGATTTTACTATACATCAGGTATAACTTATTATATAAAACATTTGCAAGATAATTATTTTCTGTGACATCAAAGTGTCATGATAAATAACAGCTACGAAGCAGTTTTCAATCTTCAAATAAGTTTTGTAGAATTAATTCTTCAAAGTCAAACTGCTTTACTAAGCTGCGAGTTTTCTTTGTATTTTAAATTTCAGTTCTAAGAAGTTTCAGCTATCTTTTTCCATCTTCTTCCTTCACAGTACACCTGAAAGCAAGCCTTATCAACAATTGATTTTCATTCTCATTGAAATGTAACCATCAGGCTTCTGAAGTTGAATATATACGTATTTTACCCACTTTCAGGACTTAAATACAATATAGGAATTTTGAAATGTATTTATGCTTCACATCAGTTTTTCCTTAGCTAAGTTGTAATAGAGTTTATTTGATAAAGTTTAACTTTATAAATTATACTAATATAAAGAATGTATTTCTTAGCTCTGATGATTTATGATAATGGATTCCCATTTTCATTTCTCTTTCTCATAAATATGATATTGAAAATCTTTGTTTGCTGATTATATGGATCCATCTCAATTCCTTCTAATAAAAAAGATTCTTTTTTATTAAAAACTCTTTTTATGGGATTATTCATCCTCCTAGACACTAAATAGATTGATAAATAGATATATATTTATTCCAATAGTTTCTGCAAAAATGTCTGTGTGATTAGATCTAACATATGTCAATTTACCAAACTCAAAATTGTGTTTTCGATATGTGATGAATGTATTTCATTCAATATGGCCCATGTGATCAAGAGCCCTTTTATTGCAGAGGACAGAACTAGGATCCAATACAATGATATGGATTTTAGCTGACTATTAAATAAGTGCTCTATAATGGTAAAACTCTCTCACAAAGTGGTGAACTGCTTCACAAACAAACAAACAAACAAACAAACAAAAAATGGAAACCCTTACACTGGAAATATTCAAGCAGAGGCTGAATTCGCTCATGGAATAGATTTTGTAAAAAAGAAAAAAAGAAAGAAAGAAATCTTTACTGAATATGTGGTATCTTCCAAAATTAGTATTGTGCCGTGTTTACCCTTCCCTGCCACCATGTGTATCCTTTACCTCTCCTCCACTAACCACCTTGGCAAAAACCCACATTGGTTTTCTCTTACCTTATACAGCAAATAAATGTAATAAAGTGAACAAAACCAATAGTTAGAGACTCAGGACTTCTGTATTTCCAGCACTCACTCACTATATGTTTTTATAAAGTTAATTACTACTAATGTCATTTTTCTCACTTGAGAAATGAAGGGATCTCAAAGGTCAGACATATTTTATTGACTAAACATATCTTCAAAACCTGATCTCTTCAGGTACAGGACTTAGACCTAGGTATAAAGCAGTGAGCAAAATAGGTATGAAACTTATACTCACTGGAATTAAAATATATTGGGAAAAGAATTACATTAATTTCATAAGTACACACCAAAAAATGTGTGTCTTTCAAACTTCAGCTCAAATTGAAATAAGGGCTATGGAGGAGAGTAACAAAATGAATGGAAATAACTTTTGTTGGGTGAACAGTGACTGCTTTTCTGAAGATCTGAACTTTAAATTGAGTTTAAGAATGAGAAGGAATCAATCAGGCAAAAAAGAGAAGTATAATGCCAAGCAGAGAAAATAACATGTGAAAAGGTCCTGAGACAGAAACAAACATGGGTTTTCCCAATAACAGAAAGAAGACCAGAGTGTCTTCATCATGTGAGTAAGAGGAAGAAGTTAATATTGGAGAGGTTGACAGGTCAAAGTCATGCAAAACTTTATAGACCATGGTAAGGCATTTGGATTTTATTCTAAGAGGGGTGGAGGCCATTGAAGGGTTTTAATGGGAGAATTAGCATGTTCATATGTGTGTGTGTGTGTGTGTGTGTGTTTCCTGTTCTGCATAGAGAATGGATAGGAGAGTTGGCAAGAGATCAAACAGGGAGATTAACTGGGAAGCTGTTGTGACCACTCCAGAAATTATTCTGGCTTGGACTACAGTCGTGGAAATATAAAAGGAGAAAAATAGAAAGATATATTTTGAAAGTTTCATTAAAAGAATTAGGATAAGTATTTTAAGGAGTGAGGTCAAGGTAGGTTTCAAGAAAGACTGTGAAGTTTTGACTTTAGCAAGAGTTCCACCTACTAAATGGGCAAAGACTGAAAAGTTCAATTTTAGGCAAGTTAAATTTGAGATATCTGCAAATTTGTTCAAATGTATAAATTAACATCCTAATTCCTCTGCCTAACTTCCCATAATCATCATCTTACCCCACATCACCTATTTAACACTTACTTCCTTTTGGTCTTCACAGGTTCACACAGATTACTCTTAACTGTTCTTTGTAAATACCAAGCACATCTGTTCCTTTCAGGTTTTTACTTCTGTCATATCTATTTGGAGTACTCTGGGTACTCCTCTTCTTCATCCAGGCTCTCATGTGGGTATTCTTTAGAGTATACAAATACTCCTTGAATCAAAAAGATTTGTCCTTTCAGACAGCCTTGGATTGGAAATTTAACTCCACTCATGCTTTCCAGTAATCAACCACTGCATTGTATAATTTGAGATAGGCACTTCTCCAACATGATGAACTTTGCTGCCTGTACTTTAGCTTAGCAGTTGGGTAGGAACTGGATGACTTATTTTTTTTTTTTATTATGTTATGTTAATCACCATACATTACATCATTAGTTTTTGATGTAGTGTTCCATGCTTCATTGTTTGCGTATAACACCCAGTGCTCCATTCAGTACGTGCCCTCTTTAATACCCATCACCAGGCTAACCCATCCCCCCAACCCCCTCCCCTCTAGAACCCTCAGTTTGTTTCTCAGAGTCCATAGTCTCTCATGGTTCGGGGTGACTTATGTTTTAATGGTTACTCTCCAGGCCTTTGTAATTGGTTTCTATTTGATAATCAGCATAGCTTAGAGGTGACATTAATTCCAGATAGCTTACTTCTAGCTGAGAGCAACTTTTCTGTTGAATCTTTTTGTACAGTAGGTTGCCAAACGTTACACACGTGAAGATTCTTCATAAATGCTTTTGATGATGAAAGGATCTAAACTTTATTTCAGGCAATGCCAAGGTGTGTGCCATTTTCACAATAAGTTTTGTATTCGGCATTGGAAAAAGAATTCAAGGAAAACAATTTTCTCATTTTACAGTAATTTTAAAATGGCTGTGTCTAAGTTTTTGGGAATAAACCTCTGTCAATGACAATGTATATTTATCAGACATTTTCAAGCAATGCAATGAGTTAAAGATTAGACAAACATAACAATTACAGCCCCCCAAAAAACTTGGCATGATTTACTCTGTGTACGAAAAAGGCAAAGTGGGAATTTTTCTAATGAAAGAATAGGTCTGGGTTACGTTAATTGTTTAGTATCTTATAGCCATTAGCAGAGATAACTTGCAATTTACCTTTCAGGTACTTTCTACTTTCACCTCTATAGAAGCCAACATCTGTTTATTGAGAAATGAATATCAGTAAATCTTCCTGTTATTATGATAATATCAGCTCAAGTTAATTCCCTGCTGAGATGGAAAAATATGATTCAGACAATGAAAAACATATGTTTTAGAGAGACAGTGTGCCATCAAACTACATCAACAATATAAATGATTAAAATGTTTCTATAAACATCCTTTTCCTTGTCAGTAATGGATGAAACACACTTGCTCCCCATTGTTTTATTTTTTTTATGAACAGCTGTTAATGTCATGAAGGAAACTTATTTTTACAATGTTATAATTAAAACCATATATTATTACCTCTTTTGTCACATATATTAAAGGAAACTCAATTATTTTGATAGCTAAGCTTATGAATGAGATTCTCTCTTAATAGACAAGTAGATCAGAATATAGACCATTGCTCAGATACCTGCACTATCTGCTTATATTGAGTGAAGAGTATAAGAAATACTTTTAACCCTGATAGAATAAAAAAAATTTCAGAACAATTTCCTTCTAGCAGGTGAATTGTAAAACTTAAAGTGTAAATAATCAGGTCCTATCTAGTTACACTGCTTGATGATTATGCCCATACAAATTTCTCTTAAAGTACAAAGAAGTTAAATTTGTGTGTAATGCTTCTGTAATTCTCATCTCAATCAATAGCTTCAAGGTGGTGTTCCTTTTGAACTACTCTTACAGAATGAATTACTGATAGTTTAAATGTTACATTTACATTTATTATTCTCTGACATAACATGCAAAGCCACTGAAGATTAAAGCAGTAGTAACTGAAATTAGGTTTGTGGAAAGAAAATCTGAACTATGAAAAGGAGTTTCTCGAAAGTTAAAAAAGAGGTAAGATTTATCTATTTATAGGCTATATATTCCATGATTTAGCAGGTACCGTCCAGCTTTTTTCTTTCTTAAACTACACTTTTCCATATTAATTGTAGTCAATTTATTGGTCATAATAGGAGAATGAATATGTTAACACTACTTTCCAACAAAAAATAACATGCAACAAGAAAAAAAAGTCTTTGGTAATCATTATCTCTGAGTTCTGCAGTCTTTCCTTGCTTATAATTCTCAATCTCTGGCAAATCAAAAATAGCTCTACAATTTTATGACTTGATTGGGAACTGAACTCTTTTATTTAAAATCTGTGTATTTTGGAACACCTCCATTTCTCAAGATTTTGGTGCATTTGTATGTATTTGTTCAGCAAAGCTCAGATGGGGTTCAACAGTCATGAGAACTTATTCACAAAGACTAAATTAAAATCAATGAAAAAAATCATGAGTTAGAGCATGGTCAACCCTGATGCATGACATTTGCATTGCAGGAAAATGGATTTAATCAAAGGAATAAGCACTGTAAACTAAACATAAAACATCGTCAGAGATTAATACTGAGACTATAGTCAGGGAAAATGTGGTAGCTTATGATATGGGGTAATGAAAGAAAATATCCCATTTGTTCTGCTTGTTTATTTTTCCATTTATAATAAAATAGGCTTGGTCTCCACTATGATCCATCAATGGTGGAGAAGCTGGATGTTGACTAGTAGATTAGTATTTCCCATCACATCGAGAACATATAGTTTGAATTGCATATAGTTTCCAACATTACACTGAAGTCAAAAGCTGTTGGTTGGAAAATCATATGCTTTGTGTCCTGCTGCTAAAACTTTTGCAAAACCAGACTTTCTGGAAATCCAGAAATCCATATTTAAGTCTATATTTTTCTAAAGAAACAATGGTACCTAGTATAAAAATACAAATATGGTCATATGCTATTTGCATGACATTGACTAAGTTACTAGACTTCATTCAGGCTTGTTTTCTCATTCACAAAATGAGAATAACGAAACAGATGTATTAGTTTTATCTGGGGGCTAAATGTTATAATATATATAAAGTCCCTAAAATACTTCATGTCAAAATTAACATTTCATAAATAATAGATATTTTCATCATCAGGCTAAATCTTAAGTAAATCACATATAATTCCAAAGGGTCACTTGATTGATCCAAAGAATAATTTTCAATGTAAGGCAATAAGTATGAATTGAACACCCACTATGTATGCAGCAGTTTTTATATGTTGTGGAGTGACTTAGACAATTAGTAAAATGTGATTCGTATCCTTATAAAATTTATAGAATAATGTAAATTTTGTAGTTGCCTTTCTGGAATACATTTCACTTAAGATACAAGCAGCTTCATTCACCTCCGTTGCTAGATAAAAAATATTAAGATACCAATTACTAAAATTCCCTTGCTTTATGTCAATACTCAATCCAGAGGAAACTCCTACTGTTTTGATATCTTATCAAATTCACCAAACACAATCTCATCTCCTATAATATTTTCTTCCCAATATTCTTTTACCAAGACATCTCACAGTTCTTCACGGTGAGCAATCTCCCTGCAGCAAGAAATACACATAACTTTGACTACAGATGTGTCCCTGAAGGTCTTTGGCTTGCAGGCATTGAGACACCTTTATTTGTTTGTATAGTATTGCAGAGATGGATGAAATTTTTCCATACCCAGCTAAAGAGTTGAAACTTTGTCTAGGATAGGCAAAACACTGATAAAGTCAAAGTTGAATGGGAGGGATACAGAACCCAGTTCTTAGCCATTAGTGCATTACATTTACCTAGTCACAGTGACTTGTCCAAAGATAGGTACATGACTTAAACTAGTCTAATCAGAATGAAGAACAATACATTGATGTGATCACTGTGAAAACTTGAGTTTTCTCACCTTCTGAGTATTATGGTTTGTGCATATGACACTGGAATTGCTATAGCCATTCTCCTGGTATAGGAGAAGCCAGCTTGAGTAAACAAAACAAAAACAAACAAGCAAACAAAAACCCAAAACCAAACAAATCTACAACAGAAAGAATAGCAGAGAGAATCACAGAAAAATGGAGCAAGAACATTGATCTAACTACCCCTAATGTGTTCCCTTCTTCTGAAAGTTGGAAATACATATCCAATAAATCACTTTTATTTTTAAGCCAGTTTTGGCTGCTTTTTCTCTTATTTGAAATTAAGACTGTTCTAACTGGTACACATATGTTATGATCTATAGCTTGTTGGCAGGCATCACAGAAATAAGATCTTCTGGATGCAACCATTAATTTGGAGGATGGGAATGAGTCAGCAATAAATGATGATTATACCTCCAAGATTGTATGTCTGAATGATTAAGAAGTTTGTGGTTCCTTTGTTTAAAATTAGAAGGCATAAACTTTCTATAGTAATACAGAAACAAGGAAAAGAAAATGTGAGAAGTTGAAAGATGCCCACATACTAATGTTACATCTTTAGCTCAGAAGTGTGAGAAAGGCTAAGAACAATTTTTTTTAAGATTTTACTTATTTATTTGACAGAGAGAGAGAGGGAACACAAGCAGGGGGAGTGGGAGAGGGAGAAGCAGGCTCCCCGCTGAGAAGGGATCATGACCTGAGCCGAAGGCAGACACTTAATGACTGAGCCACCCAGGCGCCTCTTCAATTTTTTTTTTTTTTAATGCAGAGTCCCTGGACCTATATCAAGAGAACCTGTTTTAGTATTTTGGGGAATAAGTCCCATGTATTAAAATTTATTTAAAAGAAAAATAATAGAAAAGAAAGAAGCAAAAAATATGAAAAATGATTGTGATATAGATGAAGATCTGTCAGAACACTGAAAAGATGGGCAGTTTAAAGATATAACAATTAGTTACTATTGTTTTCAAGCACTGGGCTAGAGGCTTAGAGCATGTGTTACTTATTTTAATACATTAAACTCTAATGTAATTAGGTATAGTCCCTCTTTTCTGATGGACATAAAAGTACCTGACTTTTACATATCTTAATTTGTTCTAACATATTCTGAAGTAATATTAGCATATGGATGCAAACGATGTTCAAATAAATCTATTTAAAATGATTCATTTCTTCAGATTAAGTATTATATTAAGGCTGGAGAAGTAGAAGAATAAAATATTTGTGTCTGAGTCAAATTTCCAACATACAATGTTTATGATCAGGTCTTATGGTGGAACAGAAGTTTCTCAAGCTTCACCACCTGATCACAAAAATGGATATGATCCAGAAACATGCTTGGTTGAGTCCCTTGAACACTTGCATGCTTCCCTTCAGTTTTTGCCTGACAGCTTTGAGCTGCGTCTGGAAGAAAACCCCTGCTGTGATGTATATACATTCTTCCAGATGTAGCCCCCTGACAGGGCTATATGAGCTGTGATGGCAACTCCTGCCCCAGATGTAAGAAGACTGTTTTCCTCCTTCAGGAGCAAAGGAGGGGGTGGTTGATGCATGTGGACATAATAGCTGCCTCCTGGTTTTTAGTGATACTGGGCTGGAAGCCCAATCCTCATGTTGGCCTGGTAACATTTTGTGATGCCAACGCTTTCTGCATGAATCTCCCCTGGGCATGCATCAGACACTGTAAGGAATGAACTGCGGTGTACTTGACTGCCTTATTTGGGGATTTTTTGAATTCAGAGCATAAGGAAGCCTGTGTCCCTAAGCAGGTGTGACACCACAAATGAGGCTTCAGTTTGCTCCATTCAGAATCTGCTCTTGTTATTCAATTTATCATTCCATTGACCAAGTCAGATGTTTCTGGAAGCCTCAGGCTTCCAAAGATAATTATGCTATTTTTTGCTGTGTTATCTCCCAATATCTTATCTCATTTTGTTGGACACAGGATATACTTATCAATTTGTATCAGCAAGCATATTTTAAAATCTTTTTTTATAATTCTGAAAGACTAACCATGAGTGGTTTACCATGTCTAGTTCATGGTAGACACTCAATAATTGTTATCCAATATTATCATTTTTATGAAAGGGTATAAGTGGAAGAGAAGTACAGACCATACTCAAAGCAGGCTAATAATCACCGCCCGATTCTGTTTCCCTAGACATTCCATTTGTTTGTCTCAATCATTATGTCTATCCAGACCTAAGTATATATGGCCTTAGTAAAACTCTTAAGCTAATCTTTAGAATAAAAGCATTCATAGCATGCATATGTCTTGTAATCTGGAATTTAGCTTTAGATTTGCTCTCTGGGCCTTTGCTCATAATGGTATTTATATAAAAGATATTGAATTTTCTGACTTTTCACTTCCTATGAATGTAGAAACACTGCTCACCTCATTCCAGCTCCTCAAATTCCATAATCGTCCTCTTGAAATGAAGGCAGATGCCTGGATCCTAGTTTATCTTTGCCACTCAAATTCTCCCTTTTTTTTTCTTTCCTCCCTTGCCCAATCCAAAGAAAATTTCATCAGTTATCAGAGCATATCTTATGGAGCTTAATGAAAAGACTGGGTAGAGAGCACATGGACAGGAGGAAAAGGATAGACAGGGAAGCAAACCTTTATAATAAGATCTGGGGAATGAGAGAAGAGGTTCCAGAATGGGGAAGGAAACAACAGGGAAGACGGGACCACATTTTTATTAAGTAATATTATAGGCTATGAAATGAATTCTTTCTAAAGTTTTTATAGAAATCAAAGTAATGTTAAAAATGGTTTTAAAATTAGTTTTTAGGGACACATGGGTGGCTCAGTCGGTTAAGCGCCAACTTTTGTTCTCAGCTCAGCTCAGCTTAGATCTTGATCTCAGGGTGGTAAGTTCAAGCCCCACATTGGGCTCCATGCTGGGCATGGAGCCTACTGATAGAAAGAAAGAAAGAAAGAAAGAAAGAAAGAAAGAAAGAAAGAAAGA
>NW_022589704.1:41707803-41726038 GCF_004348235.1 Phoca vitulina
AAAGAAAGAAAGAAAGAAAGAAAGAAAGAAAGAAAGAAAGAAAGAAAAGAAGAAAGAAAGAAAACTAATTTTCATTCTGTACTGTGATTCATCTGCACTGTGATTCATTACTTATGCAGACAGTTGATTTTGTGAGTTCCCAAATTTTAAATTGCTTTAAGTCACTTAAAGGGTTGTCACATAGGAATTCAATGTAAACATTTCCAAGTTGTAAAGATCATAAATAAGTGAGTTATTATTTTCAATACTCAGTCATATGCAGCCTTAGATTAAACAAATAAAGTGAAACGGAATTTGCTTTAACTAGCCACAGTGTCAAGGAAGTCGATAATTCTCAGGAAATATTGGTTTGAAGGTCATAGTGAATAATATTTTAAGCAAATATCAACAAAATCTATATAAAAGAAATCTACACCTATACAAACACATGCATGTTTATACTAGCCTAAACATCTCAATTCAGGTTTCTCATAATAAGTGTGCTTACTTTGCATACTGTTAATTAGAGTTGTACCAACATTTCTATACTAACTGTAATTATTTGGGTTAACTGAAACTTTTTTTTTAGAATTATTTACTAGTATCAATACCAGAAGGAAGTAATATGTAAGAATTTATTGTTATCACAACTACAGTCTCAGATTTTTTAGCCTATACCAGCCTCAAGCAGTATTTTCTCACTCTTTCCACAAGACTTAAGTTTTGCATTAATAAATTGTTTATTGTTGAACTAGAACCTTAAATAGTATTTTAATTAGTGTATTAGTGAATAGTTCTTTCTCTATATATCCAAATTTGGCATCAAAATCCAAATGTGACTTTAGCCATGATAAAATTATATTTTTAGGTCATTTTAAGTCATTCACAGATACTTAGAGATTACCTAATTAAGGAGATTTTTTAAAAAATTTTATGTATTTATTTATTTGAGACAGAGAGAGAGCACACAAGCAAGGAGAGGGGCAGAGGGAGAGAGAGAAGCGGAATCCCTGCTGAGCAGGAAGCCTGACCCAGAACCTTGAGATCATGACCTGAGTGAAGGCAGATGTTTAACGGACTGAGCCACCCAGGTGCCCCTAATTAAGGAAATATTAAAGGAGCTTGTATCATCACTAAAACCCGTAAGTGAACTTTTGCTCTTAAAAATAGAATTCAACTCATATAATTTTCAGAAATTATTGTATCTACAAAACTTTATATATTAATTCAGCAAAGAATGCTTCTCTCCCTTCATCTATTCTCTTAAACTGTACTCACATTTTGTTTTTTAAAAATAAAGTACTACACATGACAAAATGATTTCACTGATTGCAGAGAATTGAAGTAATGAAGACTTTTGTAACAAATGACTTGACAACAAGTGCAGTAAGTGGGTTTTCCATTAATAAATTTCACGCAGCTGAGAAATCCTGACATAAAATATAACGAGCAGAGATCTTGAGAACACTGAGGTTATAAACACAAGTGTAAAAAGGGCCACATCTTCTAACTATATAATCCTCCCACTTTCTAATAATTGCATATTTTTTTAATTTCATGCTTATTAAGAAAAATTACTGAAAACTAGATCTAAACAGTTGAAAAATAAAAGTTTTACCTAATATAGTGAAAGAACTGATAAAGATGGGGAGGTTTTCTGAAATTCTTAAATACATACTTTATCAGGGGCGTGGGGGGTATTTAAATCATGGTTCATTTGGGAAATAACTATATAAATCAGATTTGGGTAAATGTGCTAGTGTCCAAAAGACAGCAGGTCCTGGTTCTGTTTCCTTAGGCAACCAATGATAAAGGAAGAACTGCGAGTTCCCATCTATTTGATCCTGCATCTACCTCACTTTCATGCTCTCGCAATATTTCTTCATTTGTTTCATGGCACACATCCCTTGGATGCCTTTTCCAATACCCAGTTTATTGAATTCCTTTTAGATTTACTTGCTTATGTACCTAGCCTTATCTCAAATGTATATTTTAAATGCATTCTCACCAACTCCCTCAAATTTATCAACCTTTGAAATTTTAACACAATCACTTAAAAAAATCCTCAAACCCTAAAAACACCATCTCCATGCATTTTGATAATTTTTATACCTAGTGTTGATGAAAAAATTGATTCCAAGACACCTTTGTATTCATTCATTCCAGTGTCAATTGGGCCTTCAGAACTGCTTAGCTACCCTTTCATGAGCCAGGAGGCAGCTCTCATTCCAATCCCAGTAGCACCTGTTCAAATCCTAGGCCAGTCATAGGCTCTCATCTCACCCCATCCTCCTTACTCTCTGATGGTGGCCTAAAATAATAAGGGTGAAGGCTTTGCCAGGAAATAGAGGGCTTTGCTCACACAGTTTATTTATCCTTACTCTCTAAATAAAATTTCAGCTCTATCCTCTTTCATTTGTCATCCCTTGTCCTTGTGCTTTTTTTTGAGAGAGAGAATACATGTGAGAAGGGTGTGAGGGCGGAGGACCAGAGGGAGAGAGAGAGAATCTTAAGCAGGCTCCACGCCCAGCACAGAGCACAATGTGGGGCTCCATCTCACAACCCTGAAATCATGACGTGAGCCAAAATCAAGAGCCGGATGCTTAACAAACTGAACCACCCTGGCACCCCAACTTTTGTCCTTTTCTTAAAGAAAAAAAAATATTTTTCCATTTAAGTTTAACATTGACTTATGCATTTGCTCTGGACAGCATCTTTCTGCCTCCTTCAAGATCATGCTTTATGAAATATCTCAAATTCCTTCTATACTCTTGGCTCCTTCAATTAGAAACTTATTTATTCAACTTTTTAGAGTTCAAAAATTAAAACAAAAACAAAGCAAGACAAAAAACAAAGCACAAGTTAAGAAAGCAATCCAAAAAATCCCTTTACTCTTTACTTAGAAACTTCCTGGAATAGTTATACTCATTGACTTCTTTCTTACAGTTCTCATGTAACAAAATTTATCTTGTCAAAGTAAATATCATATCTTGTATCTTCCATCACTTGGTAATTACTGAAGCATTTGACCCAAAGCTATACTTTTTTTCCTAAATTCAAAGAAAGATATTCATTATCAAATTGATTTTTTTACATAATAATGGTACGTGTCACTGGAGAAACAATAACACACAAAATATTTATTGTAATGAAAAGCATCTCAAATTAACATCCAGAGATAACTGTCAGAATTTTGATAATTTCTTAAAATGTTCTATCTAGGATTATATTTTACCATCATAGCAAATATATGTTGTTTATATGAAGTTCATTTATAATTTATTTCTACAACATATCACAACCTGTCACTACATTATACAATTACTCATAAAACGTAACTTTTAATTGGCAACATGGTTTTCAATCATTTGTATGTTTCTCAGTGTGGTGTCAGAACAGCCCCTTGTTGTTGCAAATGAGACTGTTTCCATTGTTTCATTGTCATAAATTACGCTGTGAGAACCATCTCTATGTAATTTCTGTCCTTGTTTCTTATTAATCAATCAAAAGGTGTGAACATATTTAACTCTAATATAGAAAAATAACTTTTGTAAAGATTTGGTAACATATACTCTCACTAGGAAATGATCTATCTCATTAGACTCACTAGTAAATGAACGTATTCATGTTTAAGATCATTGCTAATCAGGCAGCAAAATGAAATCTTGATGTTAGAGAAAATGTAGACTTAATTACTCATGAAACAGAAAGTTATGTATTTATGAAACAATTATATTTCTTTTACTGTGACTTATATGCACATATCAATGATCTGCTTTTCCTATATGTCATTTATCTTTCTCTTATTGATTCACAAACTATCTTTATATCTACTATCATATGCTGTTAAATAGTTTCCAAAATTTTCCAATGTTCAAATAATTTATTCTTTTTATTATGATTTCTGACACATAGAAATTTAAATGATGTTTTCTCTTTTATTGCTTCTATCACTTTGGTTTTTTTTTGATGCTTTTTGATATATAGAAATTTTTAAATTACATCTTTTTTTATCTCTTCTGTCACATCCATTTTAAAAGTCTTTCCTGTTAAGAAATTTGAAAGTGCTTGCTACTATTTTCTTCTAATTTTATGCCTGTCTTTTCCCCCATGTAATCCTTTAATATGTTTTGTGTGTGATTTAAGAATTTAAGTAGACTGTTTCCAAATATCCATGCCCAGATTTTTTGAGAGTTTTTAAATCATATATAAAATTCTTATGTATATGATGGTACGGTCATGTTTTATTGCCTTCTGTCCACTCCATGAGTGAGGGAGGGTTTCTCACTCTAGAGTTATGGGGTTGGCTGGACACAGGACATCCAACAGCAGACAGAATAGATTGAGAGCAAAAGTTTATTAGTCACATGACCAGACCAGGGGAGGGGGACACCACATGCCATCCAGAGCCATAAAGAGGTTGCACTTGGAAACAGCATGAAAAACCAGAGGCTGTGAGAGGCAGGCTTTGTAATGTCGAAAAGATAGACTGCCCATAGTTCCCATGGGAGAACATCATCAGTTTGTTTGAATAATTCTGCCAGTTGCCAAGTAAACTGAAAACTGTTAGAGATAAGTGGGAAATGCCCTTGATCTGTCTGATAGGGGGCACTATTTGGCCAAGCAATCTTCCTCATGGGAGCAGAGTGGGGAGAACTCCCAGGCCATTGTTGGCCCTCTGACTTTCACCTTACCTCAAGGTAGTACAGAATGTTGGAATGAGTGCATAAGTCCCTTCTTCAAAATTCTTCCTTTCTCTTTCTCTGTATCTCTGTCTCCTTGTATCTCTCTTTATGTCCCTCTCCTTTTTAATATACGATAATTTAAATATATATAAAAATAAGTGATATTGAAGGAATAGAGCTGAAATTGTTTCAATTAGCAATTTAAGTGAAATTCTAGATTAGGTATCTTCAGAATAAAAGATGTTGTGTATGTATATGTCTGTGTGTGTGTGTGTGTGTGAGTGTGCTCATGCACACATGTGTTGTTTTTGCTGTTGCTGTCGTTGTTGAAGAGATGGGAAACAAGTGCTAATTAGTCATTTACAGATCAAGCAAATAGACATTGCACAAGACTGAACATGTCTGGGCACAGCTGCAAGGGGATGCCCAGGAATGCTGAGGGAAAGGGCTTTTACACCAGCAGAAATCCTTACCTCACAGACACGGCTTTAGGAAGTTCCTTATTTTTTAGCAAACAGGTTTTTATCTTTCATTATCTTTAAGTTTATATGTTAAAATCCAACTTACACAAAAAGGTCCAGATTTTAAATTAATATGCACTACTCAGTCATTCCATTCACAATTCCAAAGTAGTGATTTATGAAGCTAGGAAGCTTGTATGAGTTTCTATAACAGCTTAACTCACATTGTTTAATTTATAATTTACTAAGATTTTACATTTATTACCATTTCTATTTCAAAACACAATTATACTGATGAGAATGTAATGTGTTTATTCTTTTCCCAAAACAAGGTGTCGTGTCTTACACATTTTATACCATCAGTTAATTCAATGACCTACATGTAAAATAGTGTTTAACATATTTTTTAAATGTGAGGTGTTTCATATTTTTGTGTTAGTGTCAATATTTAGATTGTGTAAAACTATTCCATATTAAGAGAACATTCTAGTGAATATACTGCAGTTCTCTTACTTCCCTCTTTCTGGCTGTTCTGTGTTCTTGCTTTCCTTTTGCTTGCCTTAAGCTTTGTCACTGCTGTATTTATAGTATCTAGAAAAGTGCCAGGCACATAGTTGGAACTCACGAAACATCTTCTGAATGAATGAATGAATGTTTTGACCATTGAAATCCTATTAACAGGATAAACTAAGATAAGTCAAAGAACTGTACAAGGTACCAGGTTACTAACAATGCAACAATGTTCATGCTCAACATATTGTGAGTATTCGATACATATTTTCATAAATAGCATTTTGCTTAAATCCATTGGCCCATAACTGTACACATTTATGTACCTGATAATGTATCTAAAAATCTTAAATAATATATGCCCAGTAGCTAAATTGTCCTGCTATTTTTGAGCAAAAAGAAAAAAAAATTGAAAGAACTTCTAAGGAAAATTATTTGTAGGATTTTGCCTCAGTTGATTCTACCAACACATTTAATTAACATGAGCAAAGGCAGAAGCATTTTTATGAAGGCCCCTTAGCATTAAGGTGATAAGTTTCTCCTGCTCTCTTGTGTACTTTCTTCACACCTATCACAATCAGCACAGCAATAATTAAGTAATAAGTGTAGAATTTTTTTTTCCAAGAGATTTCAGTAATATTATAGGGCTTATTGACTAAAGGCCTGGTGTATATAAAAACAAAGTTAAGGGGAGGATTGAGAATAACATAACCTCTCATATTAGGAATTAAGTAATTATTAGAATTAATTATTCAAATAATCTGTCCATATTGATACAAATATCATGTTATATGTACAATCTTTACCTTTTTCAAGTAACTACAACCCTAAAGTTAAATCCCAGTTTTTTTAAACCTAGCTTATTAGCATACTTAATTTTAAAAACAGTTACCTCTCTGTTTTGTGAATCGAGATGTACAAAATTGCCCCCTTGTCTAAAGACATCTCTTCAAGAAACCTGCAGGATGTCTGAAATATTCACCAAAGCCATTCATTTATGGTTACATAGGACAAACCTCTATTAAAAAGCACGTTTTCTGAGAAAGTTAATACATCATTGTTGCTATTCATTGATAACAACCAAAGGAGTTATTTTTTTTTAAGTGCCTACTATATGCAAAACACTGGAGCAAGCTCTGTGTGTTACTCTAAAATAGAGTCAGTCTTTACACACAGTATCATTTATATGGAGAGGAAAAATATGTAATTGCATAATGTCCAAATGTGGAAAGGAACAAATGCTGAGTTAACTGATTATGAAACAAGATCATCTCAAGTTCCAAATTCAAACACTGGTTAAAATAGGGGCTGCCTTTTATTCCTGCCCCAGAAGTTGCATGCTCTATCCAGTATCTGAAAAATGGAGAGGAGAGAGACGAAGGGCTCCTTGCTTAATATTAACATATATTTTGGTTTCTGGAAGTAGGTCTTCAAATAGACATACGTGGAGATGTAACTAAGGGCATGCGAGGAGTGGAGTCTGCCCTAGATATGCCAAGACTCTGTCAAGAGAAAGTTCTCTTCCACCCAGGGAATAGCTTAAGAGTTCCATGGGCTAGACTCAGGTTACCATGAGAGTAAACCAGAGAAAGTCATGAAAAGAGAGAAGTTAAAACCACCAATGAGACATGGGCCAGGCTTGCAGAAATATATCCGGTTTTCTAAAGAATTAACACCAACTTTGTATTCCATTTTGTAAAGTGTCCAAAAAATAATTTGAATTTGACATTTACTCTAATCAGCTGAACTGCATTAAGGTTAACTTGTGTGAAACCTACAGACAATGAATCCTGAAACTTTCATGCTGAATCAACTAAGTATGTGAACTTTGGTTCTTGACATCAAGCCATCCGGGAGAAGAAAGAGAAAAAAAAGATACTTTGAAGAAGCCTATATATCTAGTACTTGGCAGTCACAGATTTTTGAGATTATTTTAAAAAATATCTTATGGTTTTTATAGTCCACATTTCTAATGATGATCTTTATTTAGTAAATAATTCTTCCTGAGCTCTTGTCAAAATGCTATGAATAAAATGTATGCTTGGCAAAAAAGAACATTGTACCTCACAAATGTGTGTATTACTGCAACTCAAAATCTGCAAACAGATTGGTAACTGTTGACATAAACTTACACAAGGTGATTTCAGGATGTTAGATTTTTAGATTTCAAATTCAGAACAATGTTTTCTCCCACACAACTTCAAATCACATCCATTTCTATTGTATCTTTAAGAAATCAGACATCTGGGGGTGCCTGGGTAGTGTAGCCAATTGTCCGACCCTTGGTTTCGGCTCAGGTCATGATCTCGGGGTCATGAGATCGAGCCCAGGGTCAGACTCCGTGCTCAGTACAGAGTCGGCTTGAGATTTTTCTCTCCCCCTCTCCCACTCACGCTCTCTCTCTCTTTCTCTAAAATGAATAAATAAATCTTAAAAAAAAAAAGAAATCAGACATCTGGGTCCCTTTACTGAAAAGGAAGATAGAAAGAAGAGTGAATGGGTGGACGGGTAAGACTTAAGCATGTCATTGGCTAAGTCATGTGGAGATTTTGCACCTGGGAATGGTTCTGCCTGAAGGGCAGAAAACAGACCTGCCGGTTGGTGGAATGGAAG
Organism: Phoca vitulina; assembly: GCF_004348235.1. Taxonomy (NCBI): domain Eukaryota; kingdom Metazoa; phylum Chordata; class Mammalia; order Carnivora; family Phocidae; genus Phoca; species Phoca vitulina. The sequence goes on from NW_022589704.1 coordinate 41,716,052, forward strand.
AGTGGAAACAGGAACCATGGAGTGGGCAACTGGCAACAATTAACAGGGGAGCAGGCCTCAGAGACAAACAGGAATAATGGGCCAAAGGGCAGGAGGACAGAGCTGTCACAGATGAGATTTTCAAGTAGTTAAACTAAAAAAAGAGTGAATTCTAGAAGCCAACAAAAACGCCTATCCTATTAAAAGAAAGGTGCTAAACTGTTCTTTAACAACATACTAAAATTAATTTTAACTTATAGGGGCATAGTTCTTTGGGCAGGAACTTTACAGACACTTCTTCATTTTATATGAAATTAGCAACAAGTAATTTTTAAATTTTTCTAACATACACAGCATATAAAGAAGCTGTCATACAAAACAAATGAAGGAGCGTGTACTGAATGGAGCACTGGGTGTTATACGCAAACAATGAATCATGGAACACTACATCAAAAACTAATGATGTAATGTATGGTGATTAACATAACATAATAAAATTAAAAAAAAAAACAAATGAAGGAGAAAATCTCTGGCCTTCATGATTTTACATTTTAATGGGCAATACATTAATGAAACAGTGCAGGGTCAATGAATCTGTGGTCTGTAAAGGTGCTCCCTGTCTCCATTCCTTTGTTGGCTGGAACCCAAAGGATTCAGGAGAAGCTAGGGTAAATCTGTATTATTCTAGTTACCTCTAAAGGGAAAGCAAGTGTGAGATCTTAATCAATATATCTGGGTAGCTCAATGGTTGGACAGGAAGCTTATGCTGTAAATTCATATTAAGAATGCATTCCAAAAAAAAAAAAAAAAAAAAAAAAAAAAAAAAAAAAAAAAAAAAAAAAGAATGCATTCCAACAATTGTGGTATCCTTAATGGAAATGAGTCAATATATTTAGCTTGAAGTATTGTGATTTTTGTTTTGTTTTGTTTTTCAAACAGATCTTTTTTCCAAGAGATTCTGCACATCTGGTCTGTGATATGTTCAGTTGGTTGAAGCTAAGGTCATCAGACATCCTTTGTTTTAATAAGATCTCAAACTTCAAAAGAATACTCTCATGAAATGAACATTCTCAAATAAAGTCTCAGATAATATTAGATAACCTGAGTATGTTCAGGTGGAAAGAATGTCCCAAAAGGGAAAAGGCAGGTTTAAGCTAATTGTCACTCCTGTCACAAAGCATTTTTCTTCAGTTGGGAAAGAGGATTGGGAGCCTATAGAGATTTCTCTGTGTGTTAGCTTCTCAGTCACAATGGGCTGCCAACACTGACTAAAGCTTCAAAGATTAACAATGCACACTCTACTTGACCCCCACCCAATAGTAAAAAAGGATAAAGTGTGATGCCAGAAGAAAATTTAACTGTTGTAGGAAGGAAGCTTATTGCTCTTAATGAAAAGACACAGGCATTTTATTTGCTAGAAGAAAATTGCAGTAACCTGAAAGACATAAACACAATTTGTTTAAACTACAGAAAGAGTTAACCTAATTAGTCTGGAAACAGGAAATTTTGATGATTCTAATAAAACGTACTCTTTCCTGTTCTACAGTGCATAATTCAGCCTGCAATGCTTTCCCTTATTAAACGTATCAGCTGCAATCCCCTTATGCAACTGACCCTCATTAATTAATAATTGTATGTCATGGGTAAGATGAGTCTCTAAGTCAGCCTCTTTGTCGGGCAGATTTAAGATCCATTAAAGTATATTTAACCCAGAGTGGGGAAGAGAAATAATTAGGATCGATGAGCTGGAAATCAAGCACCTTGGAATAGTCAGGTTTGGAGTTGTCTGGGAAAAGTAAGCTGGGCTGCATTTGAGATGCACAGACATTCTTCCTTGTTACAGACAGAAAAAAAAGTTAACCTCTGTATATACCAGGGGCATCAATTTTTAATACCGATTTATATTCAGTATTTTCACTGTGTCTTGCATGTAACTACATCATTCTTTTTAGGAGTAAGCAGACTGGTAGATAAAACTACATATTCAATTATGTATAACTTGGTTTCCTTTGTATTTGCTGTTGCAAGCCCACTTGTTACTAAATGATATATTTTTAATTAGCTTTGTCTGCTTGGCACTTAGAAGGTTGACTTGGGCTCTCTCTAGAGTCCTGTTAACCAAATGACCTGTTTCGGGTTATGGGCCTTCTCCTGCCCTAGGCAGGACAAATGACATGCATTTTCTTTACACACTGGTCTTCAAGGATCTATATCAGTCATATTTATTGCCTCCCACCCTCCTCTTCCCCTCCCCCCAACACCCCTCACCCCAGGTCTTCCCAGCCAGGTCCCTCATTGTTCTACCTGCTCTTCTACTTCTTCTTCTTCTTTTTTAAAGATTTTATTTATTTATTTGACAGAGAGAGACAGTGAGAGAGGGAACAACAGCAGCGGGAGTGGGAGAGGGAGAAGCAGGCTTCCCGCCAAGCAGGGAGCCCAATGAGGGGCTCGATGCAGGGCTCAATGCGGGGCTCGATCCCAGGACCTTGGGATCATGACCTGAGCCGAAGGCAGACATTTAATGACTGAGCCACCCAGGCGCCCCAGCTCTTCTACTTCTTCAGGCTAATTTGCTTGCTCATTTCTACACTCACTATGCCCTTTCTTTTAGCTAGGTTTTCTACTAAGCTGCCTCACAAGTCTGAAAGATCTCTTTCAAACCTATCTTCTAAATCTTCTTACATTTAAAGTACTACAGGGAACAGAAATACTCTTTTAACTAGGCATTTATGCTTTCATTTATATGCATACATAACCAATTTGTATGCAGTATATATTAAAAATAAATTGGACTAGAAATTTTATTTTTTCATGATAAAATGCAACTTTAAATCAGCATTAGACTCTATAAACGTTAATTGATTTATCAGTTCCCTAGAGTCATACCACCAAAACAATGTTGTATGCAATATACTCAAGATTCCCTGTGTATACCAGTGTTTTCAAGCAATCAGATAATCCTGAAGATGTTGATCTATTAGGAAACTTAGATTATAGCCAACATTCTTTGAGAACCTGGAAGAACTTGATATCCTTACTAAAATCAGATATAATTGAGCTAATATTAGTTGTTTAGATTCACCCATTTGAAACTATGTAACAAAGATTTAAGATAATCAAGTGGCAACTGAACTGTGACTAATGGAAAGCCAAAGGTAAAAGAAAAAGAAAAAAATAATAAATAAATAAAAAGGACTGTTAATGGATTTGTTTGGCTTGATCCATAACGTAAAAGGTGATTTTACTCAGGTTTAGTGATTTTGTCCTTCTTCTACACAACACACAGAAAGAGTAGGAAGATTGGTGATAGTAAATTATTGGATAACTAAATAAACATCCTATAGCAGATCATTTGGAAGGAAAGCCATATGATTCCATGAGCCTCCAAATATGTTAATTTACCAGTCCCACTAGGATTAAAAAAAAAAAGAACAAACAATTCTTCCTTCTAGCTGTCTTTTTACTCCCACCGTTAGAGACATTCATCTGTTTATAAGTTACGGCAGTACACAACCTGTTGAATATCACTTTTTTAAAATGTGAACCTAAGTGAAAGGATCCTAGAACAAGATGCCTTGCCTTAAGCATCTCCTATTATCAAGTTAGTATAGATCTGTTCATCAAATTAACTAATTTTTACCTTAAAAGTCCCTGAGTTTCCGCCAGGAGGAGGAAGAGGGCCAGTCCTTTGATACCAAGAAGGCAACAGGAAGCACTGACCTGTGAGTCAAACCTTAGCAAAGCACCAACTTGAGAATGTAGACATTGAATGTGAAAGTGGCATTTGGGGAATGTACCAGGAGTTGGAGTAAAAGCCCATCAGTTAGGATATGCAGAACAAGCTTTCTTATCACCCCATCATCATGAATTCATATTTCCATTTTTTTCTAGCTTTCTCTTTCCTCTTCTTTTCCCCTGGGTAATACCTTAATTATTATTATAATGCCAAGTTTTTCCTATATACATCAATAGATGCACAACAGAAAATTACAAGGAAAAAAATAAATACTGCATCATCATTCTACTCAATGAAAATAGTATTAATAAGGTGTCATGTAATTTTTTTCCATTTTCACCAAATTTCAATAGCCAAATATATCTTTTCTGGAAGAACAGATTACTAAAACAAACCTATATATGAGGATGGAGTAGGTAACTTAGCTATGAGAAATTATATTTATTAGTGTCTTTTATAAATAGTGTGTTTTAAAAATACTACCTTTGTAGTCAAAGCTGATCTTCGTTAAATCATGCACCCAAAAATACTTATCAAGAACCTATATAATGACAGAACTCACCTAGGTGTTGTAAGTAAAGAAAACAAAACAAGCATCCTGCTGTCATGGAACTTAAATTCCACTGAGTTAGACAGAAAATAAGTGAAAAATTAAATTTTTCCAAGTACTAATACATATTCTGAAGAAATTAAAAGGGATAATGTGGCAGTGCCCGGTGGGAGTGAACTTTTAGATAACAGGGGCATATCAGGGGTTGATATGTGGGAGCCAGCCTCATTAAAATATAGGAATACAGAGGGTATTTTGCTTTAAACAGAAAGAAGTGACAGCCTTGAGGTGGGAACAGGGCAGAATTTGTTCAAGGAAACAAAGAAGCTTTTGTGCTAGATGTGGGAAAGAGTAATAGGAAAAGTGACAGGAAATGTCCAGTTACACCTGGAGGGTCTTGCAGTTCATAGTAAGGAATCTGGATTCTATTCTAAGTTTAATAAGAAGCCATTGGGGATCTTTACGTAGTTTATATACTTTTTCTGTACCAAGAAGTGGCATGACTCCTACCCTACTTTTATTTGAGATAAAAAAACAGAATGATGAACTTAAAATAAAATACAATATTTTGATGGCCATTTGTCAAGTGTCAAGGGTTTGAACTACCTAGCTTTGTTCTTTTTTTTTTTTTTTTGAGTTTCTAGTTCTGTGTATTTTTGTTTTCTGAGCCCAAAGCAATGGTGAGAAGTTTAGAGGAAGAGATTCTTTGGAGAAACAGGAAAGCTGGAATTGAATTATTGGCATTGGGATAAAGGTTCTGATTTGGATTTCTTCCCTGACTTTTCTTTTTATTTCCAATGGGGAAAATGGAAGAGTGTGAGCTCATCTGTAAAAGGGCCAAGTCTGATTTGTTTTCCCTATAAATCTCACATAACTGCAATCAGGACTTATGTCATTCTTGGGTTTTTTTTTGTTTTTTGGTTTTTGTTTTTTTTTGGTCTGTGTGTCTGAACAAAGAGAGAATCAATTTTGGTATAGAAAGTAACTTTTAGAGGAAACACAAAAGAGGTTGTAGAAAGAAAAGTAAGGAAGAGGAGAGGATTTAGGAATGAAAAGGAAATGGCAGAAAATATGTGCAAAATTACCATATACCAGTAATAATCAGTTCATTAATCAATACTGAGGGTAATGAAGGAACCTGCACAGGGGAAGAGGGCTAGAGAACGTGTTTGCAATTTTAGTGTAAGAATGCTAATCTTTCCCCTTTTCCTCAAAAGAATATGCGATAGATACCTAGATAAGGATATGGGGAAAAAGGGTAAAGAAAATGGGTCTGGCAAAGGTGAAAAGTTTGATGTACTTGAAGCAGGTATTTAACTGAAGTCTCATAGTATTTACTATGGTGACTTATAAAATTGTTTGTTTCCTTGGTTTATATCTATAAATATATTAATAGAGAGTAATTCTGAATATAGAAAAATGAACAACCACTCCTAGACTTTTACTTTAGGTCATACTTTAAACCCATAAAATTTGCATGGCAGAAGTTTCTAGCAAGAGCTCTATAAGAGTTGTCTAAAATGGACTTCTTAGAAATAAGTCTCCTCAACCCTCAAAAAGCATGCCTGTGTAATAATTTGAACTAATCTAGTCTTTCAGAAACTATATGTTTTCAAACCAATATTTGAGATCTGATTCTGATTGTTCATCACATTGATTTAAGCTTATCATTAATAATTTTATGATCATTTTTACTTTATAAAGAGCAGCTTCATCTCTGAGGACATCGCAAATTATTACAGAGATAGAAAAGGGAACTAAATTTTTGATCAGCTGAGAAACAGATACTGTGTTAAGTGTTTGGTTAATCCTTCCAACCATACTTTGAAGTAAGTGTGACCAACCCCAATTCACAGATAATAAAAGTTAGTTGTTCAGGAAATTTCAGCAATTTTCCCAAAGTTTTTCAGTTAGAAAGGGCCAGAAATAACATTCAAACATAGTTTGCATAACTGGTTTTACTACCTAGAACTTTAAAATTAGAAGGGATTTTGAAGGTTATGTAATTCAACTCTCCATTCAGTGCTGGAATGCCTTCTGTGGTCACTGATGGACATGCAGCCTTACCAGTAAGCCCTCTACCCCAAGAAAACAAAATAACATCTTCCCCCCAACCTTGGTATTTTCAAAAATCCCTGTTGTAAAGACCCATATAAACAAAGGATCTTTATAAATTGGAAAACACAGCATCTTATGTAATTCATCTCCATCATTAATTTATAAGTTTACTGGAATTCTAATAAAAATCCTAACAGTTCTTTTTTTATAGATGTTGACTGTCCAATTTCACAGTACAAGGAAAGGAGTTTATGTAAGTAGTCAAGAAAAGAAACATATAGGAAGATAACTAATTGAACTAAGAACTAAGAAGATAACTACCAGATATAAGGATTCTATTAATGCTTAAGATATTTACAACCGTGTGGTTTGGGAAACCAATAAGATATAATAAGGGACTCAGAAACAGTGTCAGATATAATGTAAGTAGCAATAGAAAAGGTGATGATACAAAACATGGAAGAAACATTGATTAATTCATGAACATACAGACAAATTAGTTATCTGTATGAAAAAGATAAAATTAGATTGCTGCATCTACACCTTACACAAAAACAATTTCCAGAGGTTTTAATGACTAAGGGTAAAAAATAATAATAAAACTTCAAAACTTCTATGACAGAATATAGGCAAATTTCTCTATCTCATTAGAGTAAGGAGGAATTCGATTGGAAGAAAAAATATTATTAAAATGTCCATACTATCCAAAGGAATCAATAGATTTAATGTAATCCCTATCAAAATACCAACAACATTTTTCACAGAACTAGAAAAAACAATCCTAAAATTTATATGGAACCACAGAAGACCCCAATTAGCACCCTCAAAAAAAAAAAAAAATCTTGAAAAAGAAAAAGAAAGCTGGAGGTATCACAATTCCAGATCTGAAGTTATACTACAAAGCCATAGTGATCAAAACAGTATGGTTTGCCTGAAAATAGGCACATAGATTAGAGGAATAGATTAGAAAGCCCAGAAATAAACCTGTGTTTATATGGTCAGTTAATCCTTCACAAAGGAGGCAAGAATATACAATGGGGAAAAGCCTCTTCAACAAATGGCGTTGGGAGAACTGGATAGCTCCATGCAAAAGAATGAAACTGGACCACTGGCTTACACAATACACAAAGAATAAATTCAAAATGGATGAAGGACCTAAATGTGAGACAGGAAACCATGAAAATCCTAGAAGAGAGCACAGGCCGTAAGTTCTCTGACATCAGACATAGCAACTTGTTTCTAGTATGTCTCCTGAAGCAAGGAAAACAAAAGCGAAAGTGAACAATTGGACTACATCAAAATAAAAATTTCTGCACAGCAAGGGAAACAATCAACAAAACTAAAAGGCAAACCAAAGAATGGGAGAAGATATTTGCAAATGACATATCTGATAAAGGGTTAGGATCCTAAACATATAAAGAACTTACACAACTCAACACCCAAAAAACAAATAATCCAATTAAAAATGGACAGAAAACATGAACAGACATTTGTCCAAAGAAGACATACAGAGGGCCAACAGACATATGAAAAGATGCTCAACTTCACTCATTATCAGGGAAATAGAAATCAAAATCACAATGAGATATCACCTCATACCTGTCAGAATGGCTAAATCAAAAACACAAAAAACAAGTGTTGGTGAGGATGTGGAGAAATAGGAACCCTCATGCACTGTTGGTGGGAATAGGAACCCTCATGCACAGTGGTACAGCCACTGTAGAAAATAGCATGGAGGTTCCTCAAAAAGTTAAAAATACTGGGACGCGTAGATGGCTCAGTTGGTTAAGCATCTCCCTTTGGTTCGGGTCATGATCCTGGGGTCCTGGGATGGAGTCCTGCATTGGGCTCCTTGCTCAGCTGGGAGCCTGCTTCTCCCTCTGCCGCCACTCCCCCTGTTTGTGCTCTCCCTTTTTGCTCTCTCTCTCTCCCTCTCTCTCTCACAAATAAATAAATAAATAAAATCGTTTTAAAAAAAGTTAAAAATACAACTACTTTACATTCCAGTAATAGCACTATTGGGGATTTACCCCCAAAACACAAAAACACTAATTCAAAGGCATACATACCAGTATGTTTATTGCAGCATCATTTACAATAGCTAAATATGGACGCAGCCCAAGTATCCAAATGGATAAAGAAGATGTGGTATGTATATATACACATGGAATGTATAGAATATGAATGTATGGAATACATAATGGAATATTACTCAGCCATAAAAAGAATGAAATCTTGCATTTGAACAACATGGATGGATCTAGAGGGTATACTACTAACTGAAAAAAGCCAGTCAGAGAAAGACAAATATCATATGATTTCACTCATATGTGGAATTTGAAAAAGAAATGAGCAAAGGGGAGAAAAAAAAGGAGAGAGAGACAAACCAAGAAACAAACTCTTAACTATAGAGAACAAGATGATGGTTACAAGAGGGGGGTGGCGGGATGGGTGAAATAGGTGATGGGGATTGAGAGTACGCTAACCAGATGAGCACTGAGTAATGTATAGAAATGTTGAATAACTATATTGTGCATCTGAAACTACTGTAACACTGTATGTTAACTATACTGGAATTTAAAAAAAATGAAAAGTAAAAACCATAAAGGAAAAGAATAACAAATTTATCTAAAGTGAAAACATTATGTGAGGTTTGGAAAAATAAAAGAAAGGTGAAAAAAATGATATTAAAGAAATTTGCACTCATACAAATAATAACATTATCCAGAACATGGATGTATACATGAATTTATGTATAGCTAGACAGATAGCTACATAGATAATAGATGAAAGAAAGAGAGAGAGAGATAGAGTTTCATTTATACATTGCCATTTAAAAAACACCCCAAAACAAAATGATTTAAAGCAACAAAACTTCTTCATTTTGCTCACTAATTTGCACTGTGTACAGTACTTGACAGGGATGACTTGTTTCAGCTCCGTGTTCCATGGGCATCTTTCTTGATGTAATTTTAGGATCTCTCCATGTAGACTCTACATGCTGTTTCCAGCATGACAGCCTCAGGGTAGTTCAAATTCTTGCATGGCAGGTCAGAGCTCCAAAAGGTGTGCTCCAAGAGGTATACTCCAAGTGGTGTGAAAGCTAAAACAAAACAAAACAAAAGAAAAAAAACCTCTTATGATTAGGATCAGCGCTTATCCGATGATTCAGTATAGAAAACTACCCCAGTGTGAATATTGGAAGATATGGATGCTATTTAAATATATATATTCTATCTATCTATCTAAAATAAATTTTAAAAAGCCAAAACCTGATTTTAGAAAAAGAGTAAAGAATATGAACAGATAACCTAGAAAATAAAACAATGACTAATGAATACTAGAAAACATTTCTAACTCTAAACAATTAAGATATCTGAAATTAGCAGTGTTTATGGTTTAACATTTTTAAAAAATGGGAGTTTAAATTACTAAGATCAGGGCACCTGGGTGGCTCAGTGATTTGAGTGTCTGCCTTTGCTCAGGTCCTGATCCTGGGGTCCTGGGATGGAACCCAGCGTTGGGCTCCCTGCTCAGCAGGGAGCCTGTTTCTCCCTCACCTGCTCTCCCTGCTTGTGCTCACTTGCTCTCTCTCTCTCTCTGTCAAAGAAAGAAAGAAAGAAAGAAAGAAAGAAAGAAAGAAAGAAAGAAAGAAAGAAAGAAA